>NC_069728.1:21558765-21563765 GCF_027358585.1 Pangasianodon hypophthalmus
TATTGCACACTTTCTTTTTATATAAGAACAGAAAATTTTCATTGTCACATTGTAACATGTACGTGTTTTATATATATACACACACACTCACACACACTCACACTCACACACACACACACACACACACACACATACAGGACTGTGTAAAAGTCTTAGGTACCCTATAATTTTTTTTTAGTACAAACGTTGTTATAGATGTTTATTTTCTGACTTCTACATTATTGATTCAGTACAAAACCATTTTAGATTCCAAACATTAGTTTTCCAGCACAAAATGAAACGTTACAGAAAAATGTTTGTATGTCAGTAAAGAAAGCAGCAGATTCCATAAGAGACACTTTTCAGATAAAAACATAATGAAGGCTGCTGGGTTTCGCTGCAGAAATAAGAAGCGAGTCGACAGTCAAAGTCTCCAGAAGAACTGTGGCTGCTTCTGCAAGATGCTCAGTAACACTTCCAGCTCATTTCCTTATAAAACTGCACACACTGCACCTCAGATACTGCTTTATTTATTTAAAGTGAAGGATCGTCACATTAAATACTGACTTTGTTTCATTTATTACTGTTTACTGCTCTTTATAGGATTTTTTAATGTAGAAACATTTAATTTCAGTATTTCTGAAGGCGTCTTTACTCTACAGCATTTCTTTACACGTGACTAAGACTTTTACACAGAACTGTTTATATCTAATAATATAATATATTTATCCATTAATTTATTTAATATATGATATATCCTTATATGTTACACATTATTATTATTTTGTTATACATTTTTATTATGAATATACTGTAAGATCTTATTTATAGAAAATGATCAATGTAAAGATTATTATTATAATATACCTAACACTTTATTATTTATATTATTTTATAACATTATTATCATTTAAGCTAATTATTATTAATGTAGACAGAATTTTAATTTTGATTTCTTTGCACTTTTGTAATTTAATGTTAGTGTTGTGTTCATTACACCTATATTTCTATAGTCTATGAAGGATTTATAGATTTATTATTACATCCTTAATGCTTTTTTATTTTTAACGTCTAATCTCTCTCTTAATTACGTCGTTATTATTAGTTCTGATGTTAATCTTTAATCTTTAGACAAAGTGGAGATGCCTCTCTTTTTTTTTTGTGCTTTTTCTGTTTTAAAACTCAACATCACTTTTCACATACACTCTATTCAAAAGCACGAAAACATATATTTTAATTTAATATTTCATTAAAGGAGCTTCTTCTGGTTTTCTTTCAATTTATTTTTATTCTTTGAATTCAGAATCTCCTTATAATTCTTTTTGTACTTAATCATTTACTCCACCTTTCTGCATTCTGTTACATTCCTGTATATTACACCACAGCGCTGCTGGATTCTGCGCTCTGATTGGTCAGAAGGTGTTGATTAATTTTCTAGAACAGCAGCTCTGACAGTAGCGCAGGTTTATATTAATGCGCTCGTTCTAATACGTTATCGTTTCTATAGCAACAGCTCATTCACAGGGACGTGTACAGCAGACGCTCCACATAACGTTGTTGATAAGGTGGAGTTTACTGTAAGGAGAAATGTGTTTATGTAACATGTATGGAAGGAGTCTCCAGTGTCAGCGCTTTGTAACAGTCAGAGGTAAAGCTGGAACTGTAAGAAGATGGAGTTTACGCTTCTTTGCGGTTTCTCAGTAACATGCGGAACAAGCTGTGATTTTTTTCGTCTTATTAACTTGAAGAGAGAGAATAAAGAGGCTGCTGAGGGAACGAGTGTTTATAGCTGCTATAACGTAAGCGACAACAGGAACTTGTAGAGGAATTTGTTTCACTGATGTTTATCCCAATTTAATGTAACTATAAATGGATAAAAAGTATGATGTGTCTTTGGTTAATAAACTGTAAATTGTAATTGTTGGCATATTGCTGTGGAAGTAAAGGTTTAGTGTGAATGTGTAATTTATATAATTACTGATTTAATTTGATTAAAATGTATTTAACGGTAGCCAGAAAACTACATATTTAGAAAAGAAAAAGAAAAAGAAAGAAAGTATGACATATGAGCTCCATCTTCCACACAGATCGTTTTGAAGGTGTACATTTCCTGTAGTGCTTCTTTTGGGCTGCACAAAGTATTGGCACCCCTCTGCCCCATTGGAAAGTGATCACACTGAGCAGATATGATTGGGGTTGTGTTTTATTCTCAGTGTGCGATTCCTTTCCTAAGAATCAGTATGTTTCTGCAGACGCGAAATGACTAGAGGTGGAGCTTTCTCTAGCAGACGTCCCTGATTCGTCAAAGCTTCAAGCTTCATGTTTATTTTTATTTTTTTTTTTAGCTGACAAAAGCATGTTTAATATCACAAAAGACGTTACATATTTCTGCCATGTTATTGTTTTTTTCCCACAAGTAGGAAACATGGCATGAGTGTGTGTGTGTTTCCTGTGTATGTGGGTTTCCTGTGTGTGTGTGTGTGTGTGTGTGTGTGTGTGTGTGTGTGTGCTTTAACTCTGTAGTTTTCATGCATTTAGTTCATCAGAAGGTTCCAGAATGTCAGTGCCTAAAATGTTCAGTTGTTGGTCCCCTTCTCTTCTTTCTCATATATATTTCCCTTTCATTCAGTAATAATTATTAATATGATCTTGTGATGTGTATTCTCAGTGTGTGTGTGTGTGTGTGTGTGTGTGTTACCCATAATGCACTGCATATTTATAGTGAGTGTGTAATAATATAAAGCGTATAGTTAGTTACATTATTTGCACACAGAGCTGGAGGTCACATGGATTATGTCTCGGTGTTTATAATGATAACTGCTGATGAGGATTAAACAGCAGTAGTACAGTGATGATGCTCTCCGTTGCAGCTATTCGTCCTTGTGACACACTTTTGATCTTTTGACGCTTTTTCTTTCAGTATGAAGACTTAGCGCATTACAGCAGCATGATGGACGGCGTGGGCGTGTACGGAGACCCACACACACATCACCACCTGAACCACGCTCCTCCCCCTCCTCCTCCTCACACCAATCAGCCGTACGTGACGTCACATGGGCTCATGGCGGGCATCATGGGCGCTAATGATGGACTCAAAAGAGACAAGGATCAGATTTACGGGTAAAATCAGCATCCTTCTGTTTACCGCAGTTCTCTCTACAATTAGACAGAGGAGTGTTATTATTATTTATTGTTATTGTGTTAGAAAATATGCAGTAGGTTTTAGTAGCTCCACATCAGCCTGTCTGACGGTTTCTGTCTCTTAAAGACAAACAAATCGCAGCTTGTTCCGCATGTTAGTGAGAAACCGCAAAGAAGCATAAACTCCTCTGTCCTGAAGACGTCGCAAAACTTACAGTTACAGCTTTACCTCTGACTGTTACAAAGCGCTGACACTGGAGACTCCTTCCATACATAAAGATCTTATATAAACACATCCTTTAAAAAACTTCAGGCAACTATATCAAATTACAGAAAATTAATCAGCACCTTCTGACCAATCAGAATCCAGAACAGGTTAGCTCCAGCCTGCGGTTTGTAATAATCTCTGAATATTTGATGTGTTAGTGCTGTAGGTTTATATGATTTTATGAGATTGATGGGTTCCTCCTCTAATTTTTGTGAATCCTGCAGTTTTATGGTGCTTCAGTTGCCAGAGTGTTTAAGTATCTCAGATTATTGCTGTTGTGGATTCTGTAAAGTTAATTTTAAAATAATTCCTAAACATGATCTCGACAGCTAGCCTCATCTGCAAAACCACCACCACAGTCACCACTAAATCAATCTGGACCTCATTTAAGAGATGTATATGATTTATTTTTTAACTTTGAAGCCTTTTAAACCTGGAAAAGTGTCAAGACATATTTCTCTCTCCTAACTGGACATCTTACTTCTTAGTTTCCCTGTAGAATATCGTGAATAATACGCTGTAAGAAATAAAAATATCTGAATAATGAGCCAGCAGTTTAAGGATGAAAGTGAGAACTGGCTAATTGTGATGTTTTTCAACTTGACTCTTGATAATATATGATGACTGTTCAATAATTTTGCTAATCACATTTTCATAATATCAATATTGGGAACGTAATAACACACACACACACACACACACACACACACATGCAGAGTTTCCCACATCATGAAATAAGTCGAGCTCCAACACGTTGTGAATCGTAATTTAATTATGGCTCATTAATTTAGACTCGTGGTCATGGAATGTAGTGTGTAACGATGTTTTGATGGCCTTGACCCGAGTCACTTCCCCTCTGTGTTCAGGAGCAGCGTGTTTGGGACTGTAAGTGACAACAGGAACTTGTCGAGGAATTTGTTTCACAGACCTTAAACCCAATTTAATGTAACTACAAATGGATAAAAAGTGTGATGTATCATTCAAGTATCATTCATTAATAAAGTTGAAATTGTAATTGTTGGCAAATTGCCGTAGGCAGGGACACAATTTGAGATTTATTCTATTTTACAACATATTTATATCAGTGTGCAGTGTTTCAGTTCCCATCAGTACATCAGCAGAACCCATCCAGAAGCTCATCAGAATTAAATACGTTGACTCGCTGGGATTCACTGATGCTAGCGACTCTGAGAGATGAGGATGAGTGTTTGGGAAATGTTACATGATGAAGTATTTCATCAGCCATGTGGATGTGACGCAGTACGTCTCTGTGTCTCTGGTTCTTCAGTCATCCTCTGTTCCCGTTACTGGCCCTGGTGTTTGAGAAGTGTGAGTTAGCGACGAGTACACCGCGGGAGCCGGGCGGGGCCGGGGGAGACGTGTGCTCATCAGACTCCTTTAACGAGGACATCACCGTGTTCGCCAAACAGGTCATCAATCAACCCGATTCATTAATTAATGATAATCTATCAGGGAATCTATCTGTTTATAATCACCTCACACGTTCCTCACTCTGGTTCCTATTAGTGCACCAGGTGTTGTGCTGATTAATTAAAGCATTGATGATACATAAACAATGAACTAACATCGCATCTGTGATCAACAGCAGTGT
>NC_069728.1:21568765-21576265 GCF_027358585.1 Pangasianodon hypophthalmus
ACACATCTTATCTGAAAGTAAAGCTGGGAATTGAAGCTGAAGCAGTTGTTTTCTACGCTTCATTTTAACACATCAACTGCAGATAGATAGATAGATAGATAGAGAGAGAGAGAGAGAGAGAGAGACAGATAGATAGATAGATAGATAGATAGATAGATAGATAGATAGATAGATAGAGATAGATAGATAGATAGAGAGAGAGAGAGAGAGAGAGAGAGAGAGAGACAGATAGATAGATAGATAGATAGATAGATAGAGAGAGAGAGAGAGACAGATAGATAGACAGATAGATAGATAGATAGATAGATAGACAGATAGTAATGTGTATTGGATGATAAAGGTACACACACACACACACACGCAGAGTAACTGCTGTGTGTCCTTAATGAGTAAACACTGAGTGGCTGTATTGTTAGTGCAGATTATTTCAGGAGTGTGTGTGTGTGTGTGGGTGTGTGTGTGTGTGTGTGTGTGTGTGTGTGTGTGTGTTTAGCTCTTTATCTGAACACCATCAGGCGAACAGCTGACGCTCAAGGGTTCGTCTTTTGCCCGTTTCTCCTCACCATGTGTATTTAAGTGTAAGTGGTGTGTGTGTGTGTGTGTGTGTGTGTGTGTGTGTGTGGGGAAGATATAAAGAGACCCTGACATCCTCTGACACACACACACACACTCATATACATTCACACACACTTGCTGGACCTGCAGGAGTTTTTTACTACTCTTTTATTTATTTATTTTCTTTCTCTAAATTACTGACACACTGCTGTTTCTTCATCACTTGAGTTTTTCTTTATTTCCTCCTTTACGTAATAATTTTCTTAATTTCCTTTTTTTCAAGATTTAGAAAGTGCTCAGAATTTCTCTCTACATTTTTTTTTTGCTTTCTCTCTATATTCTACCTGGTAGACATATATAATTTCTCTCCTTCGGTTTCTCTTCCTATCTTTATTTGTAAGTATTTTTTCAATCCTTCTTTTTCACTTTAATTTTTTTGTTTTCTGATCATCGCACTTTCATCATATCTCCTGGATCTTACCTGGCTGAGCTCTTCTGTAATCGGCTCATGTTCCAGATGGACAGAATGGACAGAATGGTGAATTCAAATATTTTTATATTTACATTAATTCATTTATTATGAGGTTAAAGCCTCAGAAAGGGGGTGTGGCCTACAGTCTGCAGGCGGAGCTTGTTTGTTAGAAGCGATAGAGTAGAGAATAAAGTTGTGATTCTTTATAATATAGATTGATTATGTTTCTTGCGTGTGTGTGTGTGTGTGTGTGTGAGTTTGGGGCTGTATCAGGGAATGTGTGTGTGTGTGTGTGTGTGTGTGTGGAGGGTGAAGCTTTTGGATTTTTGTGTGTTGTTGCCCACTGGTTGTGAGTGTGATAATTTAAAAAGAATATGGAGACAGGATGTATTACACTGTCTTACATCACAGCTCTGCTGGATTCTGGATTGTGATTGGTCGTCAGGTGTTGATTAATTCTCTATAACAGCAGCTCTGACAGTAGCGCAGGTTTATATTAATGCGCTCGTTCTAATACATTACCGTTTCCATAGTAACAGCTCATTTACAGGAACATTGTACAGCGAACGCTCCACATAAACAGATTAAAAACTATTGATATTTTGAAGTTTTCTGTAAGGAGACGTTTATGTAACATTTATGGAAGGAGTCTCCAGTGTCAGCCATGTTCATGCCCATTCCTCCCATCGCACCTACAACACACACACACAACACGCATCTTTAATATTTAAATAAATAAAGTTCTCATACGTTATCGTTTCTGTAGTAACAGTGTCTAATCATTGATAAGGTGAAGTTTTCTGTAAGGAGAAATGTGTTTATGTAACGTGTATGGAAGGAGTCTCCAGTGTCAGCGCTTTGTAACAGTCAGAGGTAAAGCTGGAACTGTAAGTTTTCCGACGTCTTCAGGACAGAGGAGTTTACGCTTCTTTGCGGTTTCTCAGTAACATGCGGAACAAGCTGCGATTTTATCTTATTAACTTGAAGAGAGAGAATAAAGAGGCTGGTGAGGGAACGAGTGTTTATAGCTGCTATAACGTAAGTGACAACAGGAACTCACTTGATTCACAAACTTTAATTGCAAGTAGAAATGAATAAAATTGGCAGAACTTTCAGAGTGTTGTTGATGATGATGATGATGTTACTGTAAAACATTTTGACTAAATTAAATCAGACTAGATTATGTTTTTATTGATTGTCATTTTATTTATTGATTTAACGCAAGTTTTGAATCAGTTTTATTGACTTCTGTAATAATTCATTAATTATTTTTTTAAACAGAACACAGCATCATGGAGGGATTTGGATGACAATCGCTCGACTCCCTCCATTGGCACACCGGGTCCGTCCAGCGGCGGCCATGTTTCTCACAGCGGAGACAACAGCAGTGAACTGGGTGAGCAAGAAGACTATTTATTTATTTGATTTATTAGATTTAAATCTCAAGCCCAAATATTCCTATATCCCGATTTTTTAAAACAAATATAATAACAGCACTTTTTACATTTTTTTCTTTGCAAATCTTTATTGGCATTTCTTTTTTTAATTAAGAAACTGGCTGAATTTCAGTCTGTCGTTAAAAGCGTATGTTCACGTGGGTATTTTTGTGTGTAATTCCGCTCTATTTTGGGGAGGATTTGCTTTGAGGAAATGTTTTTACAGCCTGAAAGGTTTTGTGTTTTTGTGTGTTTTGTGCAGTAAAAATAGCTTTAGGAGCCTGCGTGTGGTTGGTTGAGCTTCAGCGGCTCACTGCAGAGAGAGAGAGAGAGAGAGAGAGAGAGAGAGAGAGAGAGAGAGAGGGAGAGAGAGAGGGAGAGAGAATGAAAGAATGAGAGGACGCTTTGCAAGACAATGAAAGAATGAATGAGCTAAAATAAAAAGCAGCACAAATCCTTTCCTTCTCTTTCAGACTCACAATAGAAAGAAATTCTTTAGTGAATTGTTGAGCGCATCCTGTCCCAGTGTTTATATTAACTCTTTACATTAACGTTGCCTTAACACACATTTTTACTGCGTTAGTTAAATCTCCACCAGGTTTAACTCCAGCACCCAATACTGCGAATATTAACACCTTACGTTTCAGAAGCAGCCATGATTTATTTTATTAACATGTTTTTATTAACATGTCTTCGTTAAAATATATAGAATTTTTTTGTGAATTTAAGTAAGAAGAGACTCATAAAGAGTTCTTGTTTATCTTTTGTATATCTATAAATTATGAAATACAACAATGATTTTTTTTTGTTTGTTTTCAGAAAAAATAGGTTTTCCAAAGTACCAAAAATTGCCTAGTTATAAACAATGACTACTTTTGAAAATTTCCATTATGTTTAAACATTTTAATGTTATATCCGATAATGATGGCTGGAAATTTGTGGCAGATTTAGAATTTATATTACAGTCAAATTAATTAACCAATTAATCAATTCATTGAATTACATAAATATAAATAGGAAATATAAACCATTAAAATTTTTTTTTTTTTTTTTACAAATATCCACATATAGTGTACAATATAACCGATTTATTCACAAATGAAAGATAGAAAACAGCAAAACGCCTTCATTAATCATTAATCGGCTGCTCTGAGCACTGATCCGAGATCAGCTGATTATCAACATTGAATTACTACTCAACATTAATTAATGCAGGTGTTTATTATTAACATTTAAATTAACACAAACAAACAATTAAGGTATAAATTACAGTAAATGATGTTCAAAAGAAACATAAAAAAGAGAGAGACAGGAAGAGAGACGGGGTGTGTATACAGTACATGTGTGTATTGAACAGTTTAATGAACAGTTTGAATGATAAATTCTCTAAATTCTCAGAAGCTCCTTCTGCATGCTGTCTATAAAGAAAGCACAGTTCAGATCAGACATTAAAAAAGATTTTAAAGTTCATTGTGAGGTTTGTTTTTCTCTCATCGCTGTGATATTCGTTTAGGAAGATTAAAACGTATATAAAATGTTTGCTGGAAATTTTTTGGTGTGTGTGTGCGCGTGTGTGTGTGTGTGTGTGTGTGTGTGTGTGTGTGTGCGCGTGTGTGTGCGTGTGTGTGTGTGTGTGTGTGAGTGTGTGTGTGCGCGTGTGTGCGTGTGTGTGTGTGTGTGTGTGTGTGTGAGTGTGTGTGTGAGTGGAAGAGCATGCTGGGACATCTTTTGTCCACATTAAGCTTTTTTTCCCCAAACAACAGCAGGGGATGTGTGAGGTCATGTGACCTTCTCACCTCGTAAAAACTTTTTAAAGACACTTTTCAGGCTTGGAAAGGTCAAAGGTCATTCAGGAGTCAGGTCTAGGAGATTCTTCAGTAGTGTGTGTGTGTGTGTGTGTGTGTGTGTGTGTGTGTGAATCACTAGGAATGTCCACTACAGAAGAACAAATTTAAATGAAAGGAGGCAACAGGAAGTGCCTTCAGTCTCTATATTCTCTTGTGCAAACTAGCAGTTGGAACTTATTCTACATACAGTACGTCTTGGTAAATGAGATCTGTGGTGTTGTTGAGGTCAGAGTCCAGGTCATGGTCCGGGTCAGGGTCCGGGGCAGAGTCCGGGTGAGGGTCCGGGTCAGGGTCCGGGTCTGACAGCGCTGCTGCAGCAGGTCCAGGTTCTGCTGTAGACCCTGAGCGCTGGGGGACAGCAGGAGAAGGTCATCAGCATACAGCAGGAGTTTAACCACTGAGTCATGTAGAGAGACACTGTAGAACTGTAGAATACTCGAAAATGGAGATCTTTCTCTCTCTCTCTCTCTCTCTCTCTCTGGTTTAGGGGATGGTCTGGAGAGCAGTCTGGCTTCTCCAGGGACGGGTGATGAGGATGACTCTGATAAGAAACGACAGAAGAAGCGAGGGATTTTTCCCAAAGTGGCAACTAACATCATGAGGGCGTGGCTTTTCCAGCACCTCACAGTAAGACAAGCACCTCACTGCACAAGAACCTCACTGCATGAGAACCTCACTGCATGAGAACCTCACTGTACAAGAACCTCACTGCATGAGAACCTCACTGCATGAGAACCTCACTGTACAAGAACCTCACTGCATGAGAACCTCACTGTACAAGAACCTCACTGCATGAGAACCTCACTGTACAAGAACCTCACTGCATGAGAACCTCACTGTTCCACACTTTCCTTCTGTACACTGATCTCTGTCTGTCTCTCTCCCTGGTTCCATCTATCTGTCTCTCTTCAGCATCCTTATCCATCAGAAGAGCAGAAGAAGCAGCTCGCTCAGGACACAGGACTCACCATCTTACAAGTGAATAACTGGTGAGTGACCTCTGACCTCTGACCCCCGAAACTACTTTGATTATTGGTCTTTGTCCAAAACCACACATTGTTCACTATATAACACACTTGAAGAAAGAAAGAAAGAAAGAAAGAAAGAAAGAAAGAATTGGGCAAGGAAAATTAAATTAAAAGTACGGAGAAGAATAAAAAATGAAAAGATAAGGAAAGGAAAAGTTAAAGTAAGAAAGAAATAAGAAAAAAATGGAAAGAAGGAAGAAAGAATGAATGAATGAATGAAAACATGAGGAAAGAAAGAAAGGAAGAAAGAAACAAAAAGAAAAAAGATGAGGCAAAATGAAGAAAAAAGGAAATGGATTTATAATGAAGACAGCAGAACACGGTGTTTCTCTCGGCTCTGCGTTTTCGTGTTGTTTGTGAATATTACGATGCTGTTTATGTGAACGCGTGAAGCTGCAAATTGAATTACAGAAGATTGGGTTTATAATTACGGTTTATAATGAAGTCATAAATCAGACCCAGATTACAGCCGATCTTATTATTACACTCCAAACCATCAGCAGTGTGAAATAATTACAGTCCTGTAGAGAGTCATTACAAAGCCGAGTGTCAGTGTAAAAGGTTTAATCTAAACGCATTAAAAGAGAATGACTGATGGGATCAGGGTTGCCAGATTGTGTCTCACACATTAACCTACTTTTTAATTTCATTAGTCTGTAAATAAATAATGATGTGCTGATGGACATCGTGTCATTTAGTGTAATCTGGGTTAAAGACCGTTTTATTCCAACAGCAAGATTTTAAAGTTTATTGTTTGTGTTTATTGCAGTGCATTTATTGTTGATGTTTATTGCATTGTGTTTATTGCTGTGTGTGAATTTTGGTGTTTATTTCTGGTGTTTATTGCTGGTGTTTACTGCAGTGTGTTTATTGTAGTGTGTTTATTATTTGTGTTTATTGCTGTGTGTGAATTTTGGTGTTTACTCTGGTGTTTAGTATGTTTATTGGTATTGTTTATTGCAGAGTGTTTATTATTTGTGTTTATTGTTATTGTTTATCACAGTGTGTTTACTCTAGGTGTTTATTGCAGGGTGTTTACTGTTGGTGTTTATTGCAGGGTGTTTACTGTTTGTGTTTATTGCAGGGTGTTTACTGTTAGTGTGTTTATTGTTTGTGTTTATCACAGTGTGTTTACTGTTGGTGTTTATTGCAGGGTGTTTACTGTTTGTGTTTATTGCAGGGTGTTTACTGTTGGTGTTTGTTGTGTTTTTAGGTTCATTAATGCACGCAGACGGATAGTACAGCCCATGATCGACCAGTCCAACCGAGCAGGTACACTGACTCACCTGTACTGACTCAGACTCCGCCCAAATATCCACTCCGCCCACATGTCCACTCAGACTCCGCCCATATATCCACTCCGCCCACATGTCCACTCATATACAGAGATTTTGGAAAGCGTAGTTTCGTCTCTGGACTCAGGACTTGGGTTTCATTACAAGCTTCACTCCATCTTCATGCTTTATAATTTGCACAGTAGATTAGCAGTATGAGAGACGCTAACTCCCAGAGTTCTCTCTTTATGTACCTTAGAGTTGCTTAAACTCTGTGTCTCCTTGTTATATTTTGATTAGAGATGTGGGGGATTCAATAAAGGGATTCGATAAAGAGTACTTTATTTAGCGCGGTACAGAAACACTATTAATGCAGCTAGCTCATGCGCTTCAGTAAAAATCAACTCGCTGATGTTACCATAGAACGAGTCTAATACTGTGTGAGCTTTTTATCGGTTCTATTTAAACCTAAACAGAGATAAATAAAATGTTCTGTGACGTCAGTAAGCAGGTTACTCATTTCGGTATCGGTATGAATGAGTAATAAAGACCGTCAGACTCGTAACGGGACGGAGAGAAAGGTGTTGATGGAGCCCTAGTTTTTAAGAAGGCTCTTGTTTGGAGATTCTTATCTGATGTTAGTTAATATTCGTGTTGTGTTTTGTGCTGCAGTGAGTCAGGGAACTCCGTTCAGTCCTGACGCTCAGACGATGGGGAGCTTCATGTTGGACGGACAGCAGCACATGAGCCTTCGACCTCCTGGTACGGCAAAAAATCTCTCATTTATAAATAAATAAACCAGTCTAATAGTTTATTATGTTTATTATGAAGAAGAGTTACTCTTAACTCCATCATGTTTAATCATTTTACTCTAACAGCATTTCCCCA
>NC_069728.1:21581265-21588765 GCF_027358585.1 Pangasianodon hypophthalmus
TTGTGGAGTCCGTGCCTCGACGGTCAGAGCTGTTTTGGTGGCACAAGAAAACCTACACAAAACGGTTTTAATGTTATGGCTGATCGGTGTGTATGCGTGTATATATCTATTCTCTGTACTGCTTATACCTACACAGGTATATATCTATATAAACCCAAACCTGTTCCAGCATGAAAGAAATTCTTGATAGAAAAACTATGTTATCTCGTCATTGGTCCTGACCTTCTCATGCTACATAGTGTAGATAGCGCTACACGCTACAGCTATCCTTGTGCATGTGAAGATGGATAAGCCACAGGACTGTTGTGTGGAATTTGAGGATGATCCTCCTGGCCCTACCTCAGTAAAATATCTCAATATTATGGAGTAAGATTTTCTGTATGAAAAAATGTGTCTTTTTTCACTTGAGTATGTTTTGTTGATTAGCTACTTCCACTTTTACTTGACTAAAATTTTGATACTTCCACTTATGTATAATTTCTCAGTATTTTGGGATGTTGTAGGTCAGTGGTTAAGACACAGGACTTCTGATAGGAAGGTTATGAGTTAAAATCCCAGCACCGCCGAGCTGAAACTGTTGGACCCTTGAGCAAACCGCAACTGCTCAGTTGTATAAAATGAGCTGAATGTAAGTCACTCTGGATAAAAGCATCTGCCAAATGCCAGAAATGTAAATATCTTTTGTTCACCCCTGTGTCTAGCATCTCATACATCTGTGCTACATGATGCACTACCTAGCTAGTTAAACTAACCACCAAAACGACAAGCTATATATGATTACATATAAACTGACAAACATATTTGAACACAATAACATCTCTGTTATTTTAATTTTCACTCCATTATACTTTTTATTTGACAGATTTTTTTTTTTTTTTACTCTTAGACTCTTATCCAATCCATAGGTTCACATACATTATTACTGCCATGTTGTCTGGCACTGTTTGAGAGTTATACTGGAAAATTTTATGTAATTAGACATTCAAAATATGAAAAATAAAATTTACAAAAAAAAATGAACACATACAGATCACTGAGCAGTGCTGTTAAAAAGTGATTTTCAGCATTTACATTCTCACCTCTCATTGTTGTTTCAGCAGAAGGAGAATAAACTGAACTACTGGATCTGTTAATGATGAAAAAGAATCGTCTTCGTTATGAAACATGATCGTACCTTATTGTTTCTTTGGTGCAATGACCACGAGTTTGGTTCCTGCTGCAGGTGCAAGCAGAAAATGTTGAAGTTTTACCCGAAATACAACGATATACTGTAAGTGAAAAGTATAAAAATAAAAGCATTTATTTTAATGACGTCTCATGTTTTTCTTTGTTGCTTTTAAATAATTTAGGTTTTGTTTGACTGTTATGACACAAATGCAATTGGACAGATTCCTCCTTCAGGAGTAACATACTTTTTAAAACACTTCATAAATATGGGCTAGCATGCTAGTGTGCTAAATCATTAGACTCACTTCCAGTGACTTTTTATTTCTGAGTGCAAATTTAGTTAAAAAAATATTTCCCTTTGACCTTTCACTATGAAAATAGCTAAAATAGCGTTTAGGCTACATCACTGAGACAATGACGTATTGCAGTGCACTGGATTTTCTTCAGCCAATTCCAAACACGGACACCGAACAGGAAAACTCCCAAAATAATGCACTATGTAGCGAATAGGCTGCGATTACAGACAGTCTGTTTCTACTTTGTCTACTGCATTTTCTTTCTCCTTCCTCAGACAGAAGCGAGTGAGGGTTGTGGAGAAGGGGGAAGGGGGTGATGTGATGAACGAGTGGGTCATCCATCACTTTCTGTATTCGTTTAACGTGACAGCGACGGTCAAATAGCGTTTAGCACACGGTACCACTGTCAGAGCTGTAATGGATTAGCCCGAACCAACCAATCAAAAGCAAGCACAGACATTAGCATAGTTATCAGAGCCCACACACACATACACACACTCACACACACACATAGTGTAGGGACATTCATCATCCGGGCCGACACCTGTCCGAGTCGCACAAAGAGACGAGCCGAGCTCATTAGATCAGACTCGACAGCAGAGAGCGAGACCTTTCTATCTCTTCACTGTTCTCTTCTTCTTTCCTTCTTTTATCTCCTTCCTCCATCTCTCTCTCTCTGTATCTGTCTCTCTCTATCTGTCTCTCTCTATCTGTCTGCCTGACTCTCTGTATCACATGAGGTTTTGTAAAGAACTGCAGTGGATTTTTGGTATTTGTGAACGTAGAAAAGACTCGGAATGAATGTTGAAGAATTTAGATTCCAAATGCCAGCTGATAATTGCAAAATGGACGTTACAGCAGCTGATCAAAAACTCGCTATAATCACACACTCTCTATACTCACACACTCGCTATAATCACACACTCTCTATACTCACACACTCGCTATAATCACACACTCTCTATACTCACACACTCACTATACTCACACACTCTCTATACTCACACACTCGCTATAATCACACACTCTCTATACTCACACACACTCTATAATCACACACTCTCTATACTCACACACTCTCTATACTCACACACTCGCTATAATCACACACTCTCTATACTCACACACTCGCTATAATCACACACTCTCTATACTCACACACTCACTATACTCACACACTCTCTATACTCACACACTCGCTATAATCACACACTCTCTATACTCACACACTCGCTATAATCACACACTCTCTATACTCACACACTCACTATACTCACACACTCTCTATACTCACACACTCGCTATAATCACACACTCTCTATACTCACACACTCGCTATAATCACACACTCTCTATACTCACACGCTCTCTATACTCACACACTCTCTATACTCACACACTCTCTATACTCACACACTCGCTATAATCACACACTCTCTATACTCACACACTCTCTATAATCACACGCTCTCTATACTCACACGCTCTCTATACTCACACACTCGCTATAATCACACACTCTCTATACTCACACACTCTCTATAATCACACTCTCTCTATACTCACACACTCGCTATAATCACACACTCTCTATACTCACACACTCTCTATAATCACACACTCTCTATACTCACACACTCTCTATAATCACACGCTCTCTATAATCACACTCTCTCTATACTCACACACTCGCTATAATCACACACTCTCTATACTCACACACTCACTATACTCACACACTCTCTATACTCACACACTCGCTATAATCACACACTCTCTATAATCACACTCTCTCTATAATCACACACTCTCTATAATCACACACTCTCTGTAATAACACTCTCTCTATAATCACACACTCTCTATAATCACACACTCTCTATACTCACACACTCTCTATACTCACACACTCTCTATACTCACACACTCGCTATAATCACACACTCTCTATACTCACACACTCGCTATAATTACACACTCTCTATACTCACACACTCACTATACTCACACACTCTCTATACTCACACACTCGCTATAATCACACACTCTCTATACTCACACACTCGCTATAATCACACACTCTCTATACTCACACACTCACTATACTCACACACTCTCTATACTCACACACTCTCTATACTCACACACTCGCTATAATCACACGCTCTCTATACTCACACGCTCTCTATACTCACACACTCTCTATACTCACACACTCTCTATACTCACACACTCGCTATAATCACACACTCTCTATACTCACACACTCTCTATAATCACACGCTCTCTATACTCACACGCTCTCTATACTCACACACTCGCTATAATCACACACTCTCTATACTCACACACTCTCTATAATCACACTCTCTCTATACTCACACACTCGCTATAATCACACACTCTCTATACTCACACACTCTCTATACTCACACACTCTCTATAATCACACACTCTCTATACTCACACACTCTCTATAATCACACGCTCTCTATAATCACACTCTCTCTATACTCACACACTCGCTATAATCACACACTCTCTATAATCACACTCTCTCTATAATCACACACTCTCTATACTCACACACTCTCTATAATCACACACTCTCTATAATCACACTCGCTATAATCACACACTCTCTATACTCACACACACTCTATAATCACACACTCTCTATACTCACACACTCTCTATACTCACACACTCTCTATACTCACACACTCGCTATAATCACACACTCTCTATACTCACACACTCGCTATAATCACACACTCTCTATACTCACACACTCACTATACTCACACACTCTCTATACTCACACACTCGCTATAATCACACACTCTCTATACTCACACACTCGCTATAATCACACACTCTCTATACTCACACACTCACTATACTCACACACTCTCTATACTCACACACTCGCTATAATCACACACTCTCTATACTCACACACTCGCTATAATCACACACTCTCTATACTCACACGCTCTCTATACTCACACACTCTCTATACTCACACACTCTCTATACTCACACACTCGCTATAATCACACACTCTCTATACTCACACACTCTCTATAATCACACGCTCTCTATACTCACACGCTCTCTATACTCACACACTCGCTATAATCACACACTCTCTATACTCACACACTCTCTATAATCACACTCTCTCTATACTCACACACTCGCTATAATCACACACTCTCTATACTCACACACTCTCTATACTCACACACTCTCTATAATCACACACTCTCTATACTCACACACTCTCTATAATCACACGCTCTCTATAATCACACTCTCTCTATACTCACACACTCGCTATAATCACACACTCTCTATACTCACACACTCACTATACTCACACACTCTCTATACTCACACACTCGCTATAATCACACACTCTCTATAATCACACTCTCTCTATAATCACACACTCTCTATAATCACACTCTCTCTGTAATAACACTCTCTCTATAATCACACACTCTCTATAATCACACTCTCTCTATAATCACACTCTCTCTATAATCACACACTCTCTATACTCACACACTCTCTATACTCACACACTCGCTATAATCACACACTCTCTATACTCACACACTCGCTATAATCACACTCTCTATACTCACACACTCTCTATAATCACACACTCTCTATACTCACACACTCTATACACACACTCGCTATAATCACACACTCTCTATAATCACACTCTCTCTATAATCACACACTCTCTATAATCACACTCTCTCTATAATCACACACTCTCTATAATCACACTCTCTCTATAATCACACACTCTCTGTAATAACACTCTCTCTATAATCACACACTCTCTATAATCACACTCTCTCTATAATCACACACTCTCTATAATCACACACTCTCTATAATCACACACTCGCTATAATCACACACTCTCTATAATCACACACTCTCTATACACACACTCGCTATAATCACACACTCTCTATACTCACACACTCTCTATAATCACACACTCTCTATAATCACACTCTCTCTATAATCACACACTCTCTATACTCACACACTCTCTATACTCACACACTCGCTATAATCACACACTCATTATACTCACACACTCTCTATACTCACACACTCGCTATAATCACACACTCGCTATAATCACACACTCTCTATAATCACACACTCTCTATAATCACACACTCTCTATACTCACACACTCTCTATACACACACTCTCTATACTCACACGCTCTCTATACTCACACACTCGCTATAATCACACACTCTCTATACTCACACACTCTCTATACTCACACACTCTCTACACTCACACACTCTCTATACTCACACACTCTCTATACACACACTCGCTATAATCACACACTCTCTATACTCACACACTCGCTATAATCACACACTCTCTATAATCACACGCTCTCTATACTCACACGCTCTCTATACTCACACACTCTCTATACTCACACACTCTCTATAATCACACACTCTCTATACTCACACACTCTCTATAATCACACTCTATATAATCACACACTCTCTACACTCACACACTCTCTATACTCACACACTCTCTATAATCACACACTCTCTATACTCACACGCTCTCTATACTCACACGCTCTCTATATTCACACGCTCTCTATACTCACACGCTCTCTATACTCACACTCTCTATACTCACACACTCTCTATAATCACACACTCTCTATAATCACACATTCACTATATTCACACACTCTCTATACTCACACGCTCTCTATATTCACACGCTCTCTATAATCACACACTCTCTATAATCACACACTCTCTATACTCACACTCTCTATACTCACACACTCTCTATAATCACACACTCTCTATAATCACACATTCACTATATTCACACACTCGCTATAATCACACACTCTCTATACTCACACACTCTCTATAATCACACACTCTCTATACTCACACACTCGCTATAATCACACACTCTCTATACTCACACACTCGCTATAATCACACACTCTCTATACTCACACACTCTCTATACTCACACACTCGCTATAATCACACACTCTCTATACTCACACACTCTATAATCACACACTCTCTATACTCACACACTCGCTATAATCACACACTCTCTATACTCACACACTCGCTATAATCACACACTCTCTATACTCACACACTCTCTATACTCACACACTCTCTATACTCACACGCTCTCTACACTCACACACTCTCTATACTCACACACTCTCTATAATCACACTCTCTATAATCACACACTCTCTATACTCACACACTCGCTATAATCACACACTCTCCATACTCACACGCTCTCTATACTCACACGCTCTCTACACTCACACACTCTCTATACTCACACACTCTCTACACTCACACACTCTCTATACTCACACACTCTCTACACTCACACACTCTCTATACTCACACACTCGCTACACTCACACACTCTCTATACTCACACACTCGCTATAATCACACGCTCTCTATACTCACACGCTCTCTATAATCACACTCTCTATACTCACACACTCTCTATAATCACACACTCTCTATAATCACACACTCTCTATACTCACACACTCTCTATACTCACACACTCTCTATAATCACACACTCTCTATAATCACACTCTCTATACTCACACACTCTCTACACTCACACACTCTCTACACTCACACACTCTCTATAATCACACACTCTCTATACTCACACACTCTCTATACTCACACACTCTCTATAATCACACGCTCTCTATACTCACACGCTCTCTACACTCACACGCTCTCTACACTCACACGCTCTCTATACTCACACGCTCTCTATACTGACACGCTCTCTATACTCACACGCTCTCTATATTCACACACTCTCTATAATCACACTCTCTATAATCACACACTCTCTATAATCACACACTCTCTATAATCACACTCTCTATACTCACACTCTCTATAATCACACACTCTCTATAATCACACGCTCTCTATAATCAC
>NC_069728.1:21593765-21826265 GCF_027358585.1 Pangasianodon hypophthalmus
ATGGAAACATTGGGATAAAAACTTTTGGCCCTGTGACCCGAACACCATGACACACCAGTGTACAATCTGCCTGAAACAGTTTGATTTTGTTTCCAAGCTTCGCCGTCACCAGCTCGTACATTCGGGACAGAGACCTTTCACGTGTTACGTTTGCCTGAAATCTTTTCGGCAGTCGGCTCATTTGAAAGGACATTTGAAAAGCCATTCGAAGCTGAGGGAGGTTTCACTCATTGTATCACAAGCAATTAATTCTCAGATATCCTACACCAAAGCAGAGGAAAGTTACAACAAACATGTCGGAGCTCAGATTTCAGAAGAAGGAGACGTTGGTGATGAAGATGAAAATATGTGGTACGGTTCCCTTCAGACAAGTAACGAGAGTGAATCTGAGCAGCAGAATGATGGCACGGACAAGCAGAAACACGTTAAACTCCTGATAACCGATAATGGACGGACGTGTGACTTTGTGCAGGGGAATTACGATGGATTTGAAGACTTGTCCCATGAAGAAAATGTTCAAAACTGTCAGTATTCTGAGTGCACTAAAATTCTGCCTAATTCAGCAAACAACACAGAGTCCAGTGTTGAAAAACAAGAACATCTGGGAGCAATTTACAATACAGAAGACACACAAAAACCAGATTCTTCTGTAGAGGAAAAAATGGCAAAGATGACCAATAGGCACCAGTGTTCAGTGTGTCTGAAGTGTTTTTCTGCACCATCAAAACTTAAGCGTCACGTTTTAATTCACGGCAGCGTTAGGCCTTTTTGCTGCGAGTTCTGCCCTAAAGCTTTCCGACAGCTTGCTCACTTAAAAATGCACCTATCCACTCATTTTCCACAGAGCCAAAAAAAAGCAAAAGAAGCCATTCCTGGAAACACTGTCTCTCAGAATCCAAGTCATCCACTGGATACCATGAATACACTGGAGTATCGTTCTAAACCCTTAAAGAGACAATGCACAGAAGAAGCTGGAGAGATTGAGAAGGAGATAAAAGGATCAGAAAGTGTTCATATGGAGCCATTTCCTAAAAATGTGAAAAGCGTAAAGAGTTTAAATACTGCTGAAAGTTGGACTAAGAGTAAAGTAGAGCATGAATGCCCAGTGTGCCGCAAGTGTTTCAGCGCCCCATCAAAGCTGAGAAGGCATTGTCTCATTCACACAGGTCAAAGACCGTTTCAATGTTCTTTATGCTGCCGTGCGTTTAGGCAACTTTCCCACCTGAAAGCACACCACAGTGTTCACACCGGTCCCAGAAAGAAATTTACCTCCTCACTCCAGATGCACAGATCCGTCCAGCCTCAGCCTTGTACCAATCGAACCTCCAAGGCTAGACTGAAGCGTTTTGTACACATCAACCTCACTAGGAAGTTCAGATCTGCAAAACAGAAACTGAAAATGTCTGCTGCACTTTTGAGTCTGTCACCTGCTTCAAGAATTATGATCAACGAGAATATTTCAGAAACTGGTGCCATCAAGTCCTCAATGGACCAAGAGATCAACCGTAGACAAGATTACTCTTGCTCTGTGTGTTCAAAACACTTCAACGCTCCTTCCAAACTTCGACGCCACATCTTGATTCACACAGGGCAACGACCTTTCAGATGCTCAGTTTGCTTTAGAGGCTTCAGACAGAAATCCCACCTGAAGGTTCATAAGTGTAAAGGAGGAAGCAGAGGAACGTTTCAGTCTAGCATAAGTGAGGTCCATCCGAGAGACCTTGATATTTCCAGATCTAATGTGAGCATCAGAAATGAGGATGAGATTGGCAGGGGGAATTTCATATCCAGCAGTGGAATGGGAGACAGCTATGTTTGCTCAACTAGTATTGGACTAGCATCCAAATATATCCCAGAAGACAGTGATGAGCTCACATCTCTTTCTTACAAAGCCGTTTCCAGGCCTCTGGATGAAGCAAATCAGACTAAAGAATCTGGGTACCAGTGCACAGTATGCTTCAAAATATTTGACTTCCCTTCCAAACTTTCTAGGCATCTCCTCATCCACATGGACATCAAGCCTTTCAAGTGTAGCATCTGCAACAAGTCCTTCAGGCAGCTATGTCACCTACAGAGCCACTCCAAGGTTCATGTGGTTAGAAAGAACGTTCTCTGCCAAGGAACCTACAAGAGCAGGATGAGATCTTCCATCTCTGAGACATCAGAGACATTCAGCGAAACAAATAACTGTACAAGAGAGTCTGGAAAACTTCCTGTGGCACAGAAACCAGATCGTTACTGTGACAACCAAAATACAAATCTAGCTAATAATTCTTCATGTTCCAGTTCCATAAACATAGAGGAATTCCCACCAAACATCGAGGGCATCAGTTCTCCAGTTGAAGTCCACGAAGGTGAAGACTCTTCCAGCCAGATGAAGAGAAATGCAAACCAGTGCATCTTCTGTCTGAAGACTTTTGATTTTCCATCAAAGCTTTCCAGACATTTGCTCGTCCACACCGGCATCAGGCCTTACAAGTGCCATGTTTGTTGCAAGTCCTTTAAGCAGCTCAGCCATCTTCAGTGTCACCAATGGGTCCACAGTAGAAAAGATAACAGTGAGCTCAAAGTTAGCGTGGTGAATCCCATCTCCTCTGGTGAGCCCACCCTGACTGATGAGCCAGACCTTCATCAAGAGAGTTCTGAAAGTTTAGCCATGGTAAATCAAGGTCATGATGGATACACTGTGCAAGTCCACCATCAGAAATGGATTTCTAAAGACAATAACTGCTGTCCTTCTGATCCAGGTCATGGTGAGGGCAAGGTCAAGTCTGAAACTGATCTTCTGGTGGATAAGTCTGTGTATCCTACCTTAAAACCTGACTCAGATCCATTTGGTGCTGATAGTACTTCAAGGAAGATACTTTACAAATGTGTGGATCAACAGGCTGAGAAAATGGAGAGCAATGATTTTAAACACTGTTTGAACAGAACAGATGAAGTTCACCCATCTGCTGCTGATAGGACTACCAGAATTCCAGGTTGGAATAGTATGGATCAACAAGAAATGGTTGAAACTAGAGATCCTGGTCCTTTTCCTCAGAAGATTGATAGGACAAATTTGCACAGTCTCCCCTTTTGTATTCCTGAGGACTCTTTTCAAAGATCTCCAACTATCCCTGATTCCTGCAAACTTGAGTTGAATCATCACCACCAAGATTCCAAGAAGGGCGAAGGACGTAATCAACACCTGACAGAACCTCCAAATGACCTGCCAATATGTCCGTCCTGCAGCCAGTGCTTTGATTCGTTGCAAAAACTTAATGCACACAATTGTTCAGTCCACTGTCCTAAACAGAGACTCTCAAAGTCCTACCAGTGTGCAGTTTGCTTCAAAAGCTTTGAAGCACCATCGAAGTTGAAGAGACACTATGTGATACACACGGGACAGAGACCATATCGCTGTAGCATGTGTGACAAAGACTTCACCCAATCAAGTCATCTCAAAACACACATGTTGTCCCACAGGTAGCTAACATTTAAAACTAAAAATTTAAAATGTTTTTTTTTTTTTTTTTTTTTTAATCCAAATTTTCAAATTGTTGTCTGGTGTGGTGGTGCAGTCAGAATCTTTGCTGCTTCAGAACTTCAGCTCTGGTTCGATCCTGAGCTCAGGTTACTGTCTGTGTGGAGTTTCACATGTTCTCTCAGTGCCCATGTGGGTTTCCTATGGCTTCTCCACTTTCCAAAAACATGCGGGTAGGTGGATTGGCTAAGCTAAATTACCTGTAGATATGAACGAGTGTGTGATGAAGCTCATCACTTCACGCCCACCATCTTGACCAAAATGAGAAGAAGAGTTAAACAAAAGATTTGGCTGTAGACCTTCATCACCTAAACCTGAAATGCTTATGAAACTATCTCGTTAGATTAAATCATTAACTAAACGTGTGTGTTTTGGAAAGGCGAAGAGGCAAACGGTTAAAACAACAAAGAATGTATGATTTTTTTTTTTGTATTTGAACTATTAACAGTTATTTGAATTATTTTGAATTTTAATACTATCCAAATAACATTTTTTCATCTTTAAATAATTTCACTAACCATTTTTTAGTAAACATACAGTAGGTAAATGTATAAAGAGGGATTTTTTTGTTTTGTTCTGTTTTGTTTTTTTGCTGTTGCTGCTGGCAGTGACAGTTCACTGAATTAACAAAAAAAATTGACAAATCTTTTTTAAAGAAATAATTTGGTACAATTAGACAAAACATTGGTGTTGTGATGAAATTAAATGAGTTGTGGATCACCTTGCAGAGTTTTTATCCGCATAATTGTTATTTTAACCTGATCATAATCTAATGGCTGTAAATGATCTGTTAATTTATTACATTAAAAGGTTTTTGATTTCTCAATTTGCTCTAACAGTATGAAATAATAAAACTGTAAATTAGACCATTTTATAACGTTGATTTTAAAACTTTGTAAAATACTTTGTAAAGTTCTGAATGTTGATAGTAATAAGGATTATTGTTATTTTTTATTTATAATTACACTTCTCACATTCAAAACAGCTTTAACATTAATAACAGAGTCCAGATGGTTACATGACAGAAATAAATAAATGAACAGTGAATAGCGCTTCTTGGTTGTACATCAGTTGGTCCATATATTCAGACTTTGCTATTCCTGTGTAGTTTAATCCATGTGCACTAGGTGGTGCCACCTGTCTGTCTATAAGAGGATTATTCCTGTTCATTTAGATACGAGATTTAAAAAACCTGGCCTCAACCCCTGTCAACTGTCCACCTATAGTCCAATATCCCTCCTCCTTTTTATCTCCAAGACCCTAGAAAAGGTTGTAGCACAGCAGCTATGCTCATACTTACATCGGAATAACATTCATGAAAATGTATCAGTCAGGATTTAGGCCTCATCATAGCACAGAGACAGCGCTGGTTAAAGTGGTAAATGACTTACTGCTGGCCTCTGATCAGGGTTGTGTTTCCTTGCTTGTGCTGCTTGACCTTAGTGCAGCTTTTGATAAAATAGATCATAATTGTTCTGAACAGACTAGAAAATGTTGTTTATGTTCTTTTCAACACATTTAGTAATGTATATCTTTAGTTTTCTATAGCTGTGTATTTCACCTTTAAAAAAAATAAAGTAAAACAAAATTAATCAGCAACTTTTCACAATATTAACACAGAAAACAGACTGTGTTTGTAACAGACAATTAAAAACAAAGACAACACACAAGTCCTGGGTAGTTAGTTGTTTTATTATTATTTATAAAGCAATAAATATCCAAATATATTAATGGACAACAAAACAAATCGCACTTTGGTGTAAACATACTGTACATTGACAAACATAATGTGAAAAATCATTTAAGCAGTTCTTTTTGTAATCATAAAATTGAAATTTTTAACTTGGGTTGAACAATCCAATGTTTACATTGAGAAACTGCTTTGTTTATTATTTTAAAAGGAAATTGCATCTGACTGCAAAGTTTTAACTTGATACTTCATCTAATGGAATTCACTGATCATGGAGGAAATGGATGACGGACGCACTAACAGTACTGGAATTCAGGCTTCCTGTGGAATTTAGAAGCACTTCCTGTGCACGATGGAAGGTCCAGCTTCATCGTATTCCTGTTTACTGATCCACATCTGCTGGAAGGTGGAGAGCGATGCCAGAATTGATCCACCGATCCACACTGAATATTTACGCTCTGGAGGAGCAATAATCTGTGAAAAAAACAAAAACACTTAGCAATTATCAAAACTGATAAACAGAAGTGCGCGAATGAGATGTTTTGCCTATTTTGATCGCATGCTAACCTTTTGTAAGCTGATACTGTTTACACATAGAAGAGCCCTCAAATTGTTTTTAACATAACGCAACCTTCTAAACGCAGCAGATGAACTGTTATCCTCATTATTGGAATCTAACTCAAGACATGGCTTCCGAGTGATGATGCAGCTCGAGTTAGCCAGAACTAGCTAGGTGTTAGCTGGTGATGCTTGGTTTGACAGTTGTTAGTCTGATAGTTAGGCATAATGTAAACTTCTTAGCTGGCTTGCAAGATAATTATTAGTACTATATTAATATTTAGTGGTTGTTTGTGTGCGGGGATAGATTTTCCTGGGTCAAATTAAACATAGTCTGGTTAAAGTGATTGAAAGTTATTTGTACCTTGATCTTCATGGTGCTGGGGGCGAGGGCGGTGATTTCCTTCTGCATGCGATCAGCAATACCGGGGTACATTGTTGTCCCACCAGAAAGGACGTTATTAGCATAAAGGTCTTTACGGATATCAATGTCGCACTTCATGATGCTGTTGTAGGTCGTCTCATGAATACCAGCTGACTCCATACCTGTAAAATAAACACACCAAATTGCCAAATTCAGGAAGTGTCTCAAACACTGGTTTCAGCTTTTCAAGAAAAACACCAGTGTGTTTGTCGTGACTCACCGATGAATGATGGCTGGAAAAGCGTCTCTGGGCAGCGGAACCTCTCATTCCCGATGGTGATCACCTGACCATCAGGCAACTCGTATGACTTCTCCAGAGATGAGGAAGAAGCAGCGGTGGCCATCTCATTCTCAAAGTCCAGAGCAACGTAGCACAGTTTCTCTTTAATGTCCCTCACGATCTCACGCTCGGCTGTTCAGAAAAAATATCCAGTCAAAACATTAGCAGGGGGTTTTATGCTAGCTTTAGGCTGAGCATTACTTATGTGTGACTGATGTGATTGATTAATGTTGTATACCGGTGGTGACGAAAGAGTAGCCTCGCTCTGTCAGGATCTTCATCAGGTAATCAGTGAGATCTCGACCAGCCAGATCCAGACGCATGATGGCGTGGGGAAGAGCGTAACCTTCATAAATAGGAACGTTATGTGTCACACCGTCACCAGAGTCCAGCACAATACCTGTAAAAGACACAATAATTAGGCTCAAGCAGCTAACGCTAAGGAGATGACCTGAGACACAGCACTGCTTGACTCGGAGAGATCGATGACCTCAGAGTTACAGAATGAAGAATGCAGATAAAATCCTCACCGGTGGTTCTGCCAGAGGCGTACAGCGAGAGCACGGCCTGAATGGCCACGTACATCGCAGGAACATTAAACGTCTCGAACATGATCTGCATGAAGACGAATATAAGAATATTATCATTGTCACGACCCTGGAATACATTCACATGTAGAGAATTTCAGTGGAGTTTTGAGTTTTTATAAACTTGACACCGTTTAAACAGTTCAGATTAGGGTCTCTCTCTCTCTCTCTCTCTCTCTCTCTCTCTCTCTCTCTAACCTGCGTCATTTTCTCTCGGTTAGCTTTAGGGTTGAGTGGAGCCTCAGTGAGCAGAGTCGGATGTTCCTCAGGAGCCACCCTCAGCTCGTTGTAGAAGGTGTGGTGCCAGATCTTCTCCATGTCGTCCCAGTTGGTGATGATGCCATGCTCGATGGGGTACTTCAGTGTCAGGATACCTCGTTTACTCTGAGCTTCATCACCTACGTACGAATCCTTCTGCCCCATACCCACCATCACACCCTACAGAGAGAACACACGCCGTTATCATAATGAAGTGCACATGGAAGTGCGCTATGTAGTGTACGCGATAATGGCTACAATTAATGTCCGTGGGTTTTGGACAATAATGTGTCCCAGACTTGCGCCATCAAACTCTATAATGACGTACAATTTACAGTCCAGGGTCTGGATTTTAGGTTTCAGACCCTTCATGTATCTAAATGATGCCATAATGGCCTTGTTGTATACAGAGTAAGGAATTAAAAAAATGAAAAGGCTTCACAGTGTGTTGTGAGTGTGGAGTGTTGGTTGACCTGATGACGCGGCCGGCCCACGATGGAGGGAAACACGGCTCGAGGAGCATCGTCTCCGGCAAATCCGGCTTTCACCAGTCCAGAGCCGTTATCACACACCAGAGCAGTGGTTTCCTCATCATCACACATGGTGTCGGCTGGGTTTCTACACACACACACACACACACACACACACACGAAAAAAAAAACAATACACACTCGTTAATAACCACACACACATTAATGTCCATGTATTTTTGTAATTATATTATCAGCACATCACTGTAAACGTTTAGAAAACAAGAAATCTAACAATAATGCGTCAAATGTGTAATAAATGTATTAGCAAATATAATTAAATCACAAAAAAGCCAAAAAATGCACCTGAAATTTAATTACTACATTAATATTCAGCAAAATTTTGCTCATTTATATAAAAAATTAATATAGAATCAATTAACAAAATACATCAAGCCAATTGAAAAGTTATTCATCGAACATCTTTACTTTTATTGTTTCAAATTACAGTCAGTAAACTATTTCTTAAGCTAATTCGAAAAGGTTAATTTAAAACTTAAGACAATAAACATATTTGTAGCTAATTTGATAAATTGATCATTGAATTAACAGCGTGAGTTAAATTTTCAGTGCAATTTGTCTGATTTTAGCAAAAACAGTTTTAATGTATTTTTATAATTACAGAAATACGATTACTTAACAGAACATCCATAAACATTTTCCCTTTTCAGCTTTTCAGCTTTTTTATTTAAGAATCAGCTTCAGTTTTTTTTAAATGTTAATCGCAGAAGATAAAACATTAAAACATTTTGCTATTATTATTATTAGTAGTAGTAGTGGTAGTAGAAGTATTAGTATAATAATTCCTGTACAGATTTTTCCAAAGTTCAGCTCGTGTGTGTTAAATAATAAAGAGAAGATTTCACACTCACCAGTTCTGTTCCGGTCGCTGCTCTTTTCCCCCACAGAGTGAGCGAGTGAACGAGTGAGTGAGTGGAGGAGTGTGTCTTATTTATACTCCTCCTCACTTCAGCTGTTCACTCCTTATTCGGGTTCTGCTGAGACACGGGCGGCCATGAAAGGAAACGCGACAGGAGACAGGAAACACCGGGACCAAGTATGGAAAAGAAAAACGAGTAAAACAGCAGATGAGGGGGGCTTTAGTTTAAAAAAAAAAACAAACTAATAATAATAATAATGAGCCTTTTGTTTTCCAATGTAATTTTAATTTTTATTTATATAATTTGTCTTTAAAATAAAGATACTAGACTAGAATTTTGTCTTTATGTAATTAGTTAAAATATTGTATATATAGAGAGAGATTTTTAAGCTTTTATACAAAGAAATATTGAAATATTGTCTCTTTAGTCAGATAATAAAGAATGAAAAGTTATTCAATAAAGCAGTTTTAAAAATAAGAGTATTATACAATAATATAGTCAATAATAAAACCTCACAGCATCACGTTTTATTGTTTTTCATTGTTTATTCTTCAGAGCTGTCCTTTTTAATTATATTTCGGATAGTAAACAGTTATTAAACACTTCACAATTCCACAGCAGAGTGGGTGAAATAATAATTTATTCAATTTATTTATAAAGAATAATTTTTAATTTTAGAAGTGAATACACAGTAAGTATAGTCTGTCTCACTGCAGCGTTATTTAAAAAGAATATTATTATAAACGTCCAGTGAATGTTCTGTAGCTGAGTGTATAAAGGGTGTAATGTGTAATGAATTGACTGTAGGATAATTATTTAATCTAAATGATTTTAAATGATGTTTAATTTTTTGAATTTTTGAGCTATGGTAATAGATAGAGTTATTTCCTTACAGCTTTGTAGTTTTATATGATTTCTAGTTTGGTTTGACTTTTTATTTTGTATGATTTTAAATCATGGTTTTTATGTTTGTTAACAAACATCTAATAATTTGTGATGTTTATTAGAATTTCATTTAATTTGTGGTCATGTTTAAATACTTTATGATAAGATTAATGAGGTTAAAAAAAAGGAAACTTGCACTCGTATCAGCCAATCAGGATACACTTCACACTGACATGAGTATTATTAGTGTTATATGATTCATCTCGTGCTATTAAAATCTCTTACTCCTCTGTTTCAAGCTAAGGAGGTGACACACACACACATACACACACACACACACACCATTTGTGTCTCAGCATCCAATCTCAGAGTGGGACTGATCAATCAGAGAGTGTGAAGGTCATGTGACCTCATGGTGTGATTTGACAGTGAATAGACAGTTATAAAGTGTCTTTATTAACATCCATTCTGCAGCACTAGATCATTCAGTGCTTCATAGATCATTAGTGCTATTTTATAATCGGTATGAAATTTTGAAATGGCGTGTTGCTGTAGAAACTGGAGTGTGTGTGTGTGTGTGTGTATATATATACCAGCGTTTACGGTAACCACTAAGCACTTGGGGGGGAAAAGCTGCCACTAGGAAAGTTTACACACACTCAATCTAATTAATTGCTGTACATAAGCTATTTTTCCTTTAATCAGAAGAAAGAAAGTGTGCATGTAAACATTTCTAGTGTCTGCATCTTAACTAAAACAGACGAGCGGCAGCTTTTTCCCTCCCAGTGCCTGGAGGTTACCGTAAAATCCCTGTACTGTATATATATACACACACACACACACACACACACACACTCCAGTTTCTACTTTAGACAAAGTGACTTGTGAAAGGACTCTACTGAAAAAGCGCTATGTTGTTAGCCCCACCCCTCGGCAGGACTACGTACGACTCCTCTGCGGGGTTGGCATGTCCATTAACATCTAATATGAACATTTAAACACTTATGTGTCTAGCTGCTAACTCTGTGACTGATGGTCCTGATGGTGTGGAATTCGAATCAGACGTGTGGCTGGACGCCGAGAGTATTATTACAATATAAGCGTTAGACTACAACGCCGCTGTGATCATCTAACGTCTATTTCTACAGCGCTGGACTCCAACCAGTACAACTGAGCTGACCTGTCATCACCCTCACACACACACACACACACACACACACACTCCTGTTGTAGTCCATCACTCCAGGTTCTGTCTCAAAGTGATTTAATCTTTTACTCCTTGAGTTCCTGAGAGCTGTAAATGACCTGAACATTGTCTGTGTAATAGAAATACTGTATGAAGATGAAATATTTGTGTTCGTGTTTATTTTCAGATTATTACAGATTATTACAGATAATCTCCTGAACTGAACAGAGGGGTATTTATTTGTGTTGCTGTTACAGTAAAATACTGAGAGACAGAGTGGTGTGATCAAGCAGAGTTACTCTTCTCCCCCTGAAGGTGATGAATTTCCTGTAACAGCACGTCTCCTTACAGAAAACTTCACCATATCAACGATTACACGATTTCTAATCTGTTTATTATCAGTGGAGCGTGCGCTGTACACGTCCCTGTGAACGAGCTGTTACTATGGAAACGATAACGTATTAGAACGAGTGCATTAATATAAACCTGCACTACTGTCAGAGCTGCTGTTAGAGAGAATTAATCAACACCTTCTGACCAATCAGAGTGCAGAATTCAGTGTAAACAGTCTTTAATAAACACTGCACAGTGCTGTGTACATCAGCGGTGATGTAGTCAACAACAATAACACACTTTTGTAAACTTAAAAAAAACAACATACTGAAAGTATAAGGCAAAAGTAAGTGTGTGTGTGTGTGTGTGTGTGTGTCCTCCTGAGTGTGTTGTGCTTTGTTGTGTTAAAGGATGTAAAATGAAGCTCTTTGTGTGTGTGTGTGTGTGTGTGTGTGTGTGTGTGTGTGTGTGTGTGTGTGTGCGAGAAACACACCTGCTTCCTCCAGCATTTGCTCCACACACTCTTCTGCTCAGCTTTTAAGGAAAAGACAGCTGTGCGTGTGTGTGTGTGTGCGTGTGAGTGTGTGTGTTTGTGTGTGTGTGTGTGTGTGTGTGCGTGTGTGTGTGTGTGTGTGTGTGGTAAACAGCTGTGTAAATATTTAGAGTGACAGAAGCAAACTGGGAAAGAGAACTGTTTTGGTAAGGATCTTTTTTTTTTTTCTTTTTACAACAGCTAAGAAAAAGTATTAAACTTTTCTGGTTTGTTGCATCAGAAAAATAAAAACTTTCAATAAAATAGAAAAGAATAATAATTTTATTTAAATTTAAATTACTTTACAGTTATTAAAAATAAATATTAAGGCTATTATACACGCAGTAGCTGATCTCAGAGCAAAGGAAACACAAGTCTCAGAGTTAATTTAATAAAACTGTGATAAAAGACGAGGAGACACAGCGAACACACGTTTATTCCAAAAACACTTTTTATACTTTAAACACCTTTAAAAGCAGCTTCACGTTTAATAATAAAGGAAACAAATGACACAAAATCAACAGCTAAAGGAACGAGTGCAATAAAAGGAAGTAAGATAAGAAAATAAATAAATATCAAGAGTAAGAAACATCAGTAATTATTACTGAATCAAAATTAACAAGATTAAAAACATAACAATTATTCATTATATTAATATCTAATACAAATAAATAAAAAAGAAAATAAACTGATAAAGATTTTTAAAAACCTTTTAAAATAATTTAAAGGAAATAATTATTTTTAATTAAAAAAATTATTTAAACTTTAAAAAAATGTAAAATATTATAATATCCAATGAAAACACAGAAACATGGATAACTAACATGGATAATAAACAAAAAGACCAATGAAAATATATGTTTCTTCTTTAAAATGTTTAGTTTAAAAACGTTTCTTCTGCTCGAATTTTAATGGATTTGTTTCAGAAAGCTTATAAACGATTGAGTCTGTACACTCGCCTTTTTCCAAAATATTTACTTAACAAGTAAAGTTTGTAAAATTATTTATAAAAGAACATTAGCGCTCTGGTGCAGACTCGCTCTCTTTCTTTTAGCTTATTATTATTAAGACACAATAAAAAATTTTACATTTTAAATAAGTCTTGAATAATAAAGCTCCTTAGTGTTTTATATCTGATTTCTCCCCGGCTGTCAGTCCAGCCTGAATTCCTGTCCTGTTATGGTCCTCAGTCCACAGTGTGTGTGTGTGTGTGTGTGTGTGTGTGTGTGAGTGTGTGTGTGTGTGTGTGTGTGAGTGTGTGTGTGTGTGTGTGTGTGTGTGTGTGTGTGTCAGTAAGACAATTCCTGCAGTATAGAGTGTCCCTGTCGTGCTTTGTGGGTCGACGGCCTTGAAACCGGATATTCCTCCTGTAGTCCAGGTTCTGTTGCCGAGATGCCTTTCATTCTGCTCACACACACACACACACACACACACACACACACATTTGCTCCTTCTTCCACACACACTTTACCTTCTATTAATACACACACACACACACACACACACACAACGACTCCAGACTGAACAAACGGAATACCAGCCAGCAGAAGAAAGAGGAAAAGGTCATACAGAGGTCAAAATATCCTCAAGTCCAAAAAAATGAGAACAATTCTAATATTGAACCATCCAGAACCTCCAGAACCCAGTCAGATCCTACAGACACTTCAGCACATCTGATGGAGGTCCTAATGGTTCAGATTCAGGAACGAATCCAACACCTATCATCATACTGAGCTTATCTGCCTCTTTACTGTTTACTTCAACATGCTCAGCAGATTTATGGACAAGCTCAGCGAGGGAAAAATGTCAGAACCGTAATGCAGCAGTTCAAGGTCCAGTCCAGATTCCTGAGGAGCTTGTGGAGGTCGACCTTCAGAAAAGTCGCTTGATCGTCTTTCACATTGTCCTGCAGTCGAGCTTTGCACCTCTGTCAGGTTGATTCTATGGGAAAACGTCCACAGGAGGGGTCTGAGCGTAGATCACACTCACGAGCCATGACACGGCAGAAGATCGTTCATTTTCTACATGCATTTGAGACACTGAGCTGCGATTTCAGCGACGTTTGAACTCACATTTTTTTTCCTAGTTTCATGCAAATTGAATATGACGCTCTAAAGAAGCAACAGATCCTAACGATTGTCTCGAATGATTCCTCGGGCCGATCCTATAGCACGTGTGGTCCGACGTTTCTTCAGTTCCACGCTCACATCTTTAGTTCCTGAAGAAAGTCTTATAACAGTGGTTTCATCTTCTCCTGTCGTATACGTCCTCTCGTTAAACATGTATAGAGATGTTACAGAAAAATAAAGCTTGTGAAGGAAGTAGCAGAGATCGTTGGTGCCTCTCGTGAGTGTACGTAGCTAGTACGGTTAACTCGCTTTGCTAATCTGATCTGAGAACGAAGCCGAGAACGAATTTTCACACTGATTAGCGTGTTATTTAATTGGTGTTTAAATTTCAAAGCTATTTATAGCTACTCCTGGACAGGCCACACCCACAAGCGACAAACTACAACTGACGCACGCAAGAGACTCGTCACTTTCTAGTGTAAACGTAGGATTACCGCTAAGAAGAAAACTCAGTAACGTAATAATATCGTAGCTAAGAATAAATCTACAATGCACAATCCAGCTCGGTTATTAACAATTGTATATACCGTGTTTATATCAGTATATACACTATTTTATATTTTATTATCAGCTCCACTTTCCACAGACGCAGTCATAGAAAGTATAATTACTGTCCAGTCCATCTGTTGCACTGCACAAAGTATTGGCACCCCCAGTGGATCAGCTACAACAGTGTTGAGATTTTAAACACTCTGTTAAACATGTACGCTGGATTTGACTAAAGTTTGGGACTTGAAGTTTCTGACTTCAGAATAGGAAACACCAAAGAAAACTCGCCCCTCAACTCCGAATTCCTACTTTGGGAATTCAGGATGGTCTCCTCAACTCCGTGTTCAGCAAGTGAGATCATATCAACATGGCCGCTCACAGCATCCGCAGTAAACGCAGCAGCACTTCTTTCCTTTAAATGAGTTACACTGTGTATACGTGTTTCTGATTGGCTGTTGGAGGAGTGATTTGATTGTTTAACTGTTGTCGAACTCAGCTCCAACTCATAACACTGAATTTCCGACCAGATTTCCCACTTTGTAGCTCGAATGCAAGTCAAAAATGATGCAGTTCCGACTTCCCATTTCATATAATCTACAGCATATGGCATACCAGCATTAATATCAGCATTAATACTGCTGTACCTGATCCTCTCGTACCTTAACACACACACACACACACACACACACACACACACATACAGTATTATTACTATTATATAGTTTATGGTACTGACACATCATTACACCTGTAAAAAGAAAAGACTACGGCATGCAGGATGGGTCAAACTCAGTTTAATGTATAAAAATTAGACACTGACAAGACAATAAAGGACAAAAGACAACAATTACAAACCACAGACCTTTAGATTATTACAATTATACAACACACATTCAGTCATATACACACTCTGTGACGTCTGATTCAAGCACACACACACACTCCGACTCTGGCTCTTTGATCATTTATAAACTTGTGCTGCTTAATAAACCATAAAACCCACAGTGTAGACTAAAGTCATTAACACATTATTTATTATTAATACATGACTCTAGACCAATTAAACAAAATTCAACATTAATAATTCATTTCTTTTTAATAATTAACACAGAGATTATTGTACACTTATAATCCTCCTTTGAAATGTTGTACTAATGAGGAATGATGTGGAGAAATTTAATTTATCAATAGTGACTGATGAATGCTTCTCATTCTTCATTAAAGAGATTTTAAGTAGCGATAAATAAATACATAAATACATTTTTAAAAATTCTATGATATGATAATTAGGTTTTCTTGCTATTAATGAGGCAAAAGCACAAAATGTGAAAGTTTTCTTCTCGGCATAAAGTGTTTAGTTTGGTGGAAACCCAATACTGCCCCAGTGTGAAGCATGGTGGTGGTAGTATCATGTTGTGGGAAGATCCTTATTCCAGTTTAAATACTTCTTTAAAGGTAAAACTTTGATCTATAATGTTCAGTTATATACTTTAAAAGTGTATTAAATATAAACTACAGCTTTGAGTTTCTCTAACTAACAATACTGAAGTTTTTTAACATTGAAATCTTTTTTTTTTTTTCTGAGAGTGTAAATTAACCAATTGTGTAAAATACTTTAAACTAATATTAATAAAATAATTATATTTTATTATAATATTTAATAAAATAATTTCCTAAAAAAAAGTGAGTCATGATCCTCTGTGTGTCTGCGGCGTCTATTATTATATTATTAAACATGTTATTAGCATTTATACGCATGTCCATGTGTGTAACATCTGTCTATTTATGTTACTGTTACAACATAAAAAAATATATAAAAATACACAAAATGCATTTAAGATGCGTAAAGTGAACCTCAGTGTTTTCAGAACTCAGCATCGCCCTCTAGTGGCTCAAACAAAGCATCCTGAGCGAAAAAGCATTATTATAAGCATCTGTAAACTCTGTGTGTGTGTGTGTGTGTGTGTGTGTGTGTGTGTGATAAAGCCACTGCATAAATAAACCAATCATCTTTTTTGTGTTTTGTTGTTATCTTTAAGCTCACACAGAGGAGACGATGGACTGTGATTATTTTAATCCCGATGTTTCAGGGCAAGCTGCAGAGAAAAAGAGCACAGTGTAAGACATTACAATAATAATATAACTAATAAATATTTATACAACTATACAGTCAGGTCCAGAAGTATTTGGACAGTGACAGAGTTTTTGTGATTTTGCGTTTATACACCACCACAATGAATTTGAAATAAAACAATCATGATGTGATCGAAGTGTAGACTTTCAGCTTTATTTTAAGAGTTTCCACAAAAATATGGCATTTAACATTTAGGAATTACAGCCATTTTCAACAAAGTACCTCCATTTTCAGGGGCTCAAAGGTATTTGGACAATTGACTGACAAGAAGTTAATTGACCAGGTGCGGTCCGTTCCCTCGTTACTTCAAGACAAATGAAGCAGATAAAAGGTCTGGAGTTGATATCAGGTATTGAGTTGGCATTTGGCAGCTGTTCGACTGGAGCTACCAATATGAAGTCCAAGGAGATCTCAATGCAAGTGAAGGAGGCCATCATTAGGCTGAAGGTGGCTGCAGTGAAGGTCTGGCAAAGCATCTCCAGGGAGGAAACTCAGAATTTGAGTTTTGAGAACATGAGCTCCAGACTTCAGGCAGTCACTGACTGCAAAGGATTTTCATCCATGTATTAAAATTATGGTTCTATTTACAATTATGTCACTTTGTCCAAATACCTCTGAGCCCCTGAAAATGGAGGTACTTTGCTGAAAATGGCTGTAATTCCTAAACGGTAAATGCCATATTTTTGAGGAACCTCTTAAAATAAAGCTGAAAGTCTACACTTCCATCACATCCTGATTGTTTTATTTCAAATTCATTGTGGTGGTGTATAAACGCAAAATCACAGAAACTCCGTCACTGTCCAAATACTTCCGGACCTGACTGTAAATGCAGTTATTCCTTTAATAATGAATATTTTAATAAGAATTTAATGCATGAGTAAACATGTTGATTCTGCTATTGACTGCAATACAGAATTTTAAATTTAGTTCTATTCAATCTACAATTATTCAGTCATTTCTATCAAATGCACCTCATTTAGTGTGATGATTAATAATCTCTTGTTATTTAGTGTTAAAAGTAATATTTAAAAAACAATTGTGAATAATAATATTCTTCACTAGCTAGCTATAATACCAACCTCTAGTTTTTACTAAATGAGTTCCCCAAGTTTCTTCTTTTTATTTTAGTAAATTTGACAGTTGTTTCTAATTTTTTACCAACAAATTGCTTTATTGTTTAACTCAGACTAAATCTTAGATTTTTATCTTTTAAGTTTGATTTATAATTTATAATGATTTATAATTTATAATGATTTTGTGATTGTACAGTGCTTCTTTTAGGTGTGATAAACTTCTTTCTTTTTCTATTTTTTTCTTTTTATAAACTTCTAAGCTTCAAATCAGTAAATCATTTTGAAAAATATATATATATATTAAGCTGTATTTTTCTCTTACTGTTTGTTTAATCCATTTGGAAAATTTCCCCCAAATTGTCACTGAGAGTAAATTAAAATCCTGTAGAGGGCGCTACTGATACAGAGACACAAGGACTAGGGACCTACACTGTTATAGATGCTGTATTGATTTATATAATAATAATAATAATAATAATAATAATAATAATAATACATTAAAAAAGGATGTGGTGTTTTAATTAGCTTTATCTAATTTTCTGTTTAATAGCTTAAATAAAACTGATGACATCATTCAACATTTAATTTTTTTGGTTCATTTAAACGTTATTTATAATCATTAACATTAATATTAAGTTAAATTTTCCTCAGTGAGGTTTCAGTTCTTCGTGTCTTTATCCTGTGATGTCGATATAAACACTATAAACACTACACACTGATTTATGTCACTGTGCTTTTTACCTTTTGTACATTTTCACTGAGCTGTTTAACATCGCCGCGCTCACTGAACACCTGACTCGCCCTCCGACTCACTGCTCCCATGATGCTCTGCGCTGGGGGGGAGGAGCTAGCCGTGCCCACTTTCACAGGAGGAGCTAAAATGAAAGTGACACAATAACTAAATATTTATATCTCACAAATCAGAATGCTCTTTTCAGTAACCTGAGCATTAAAATCACTGCGTACAGCACAAATCTACAGCAGAATTCATATATAATACTTCATTAGTGTTTAAATATTGTATGAAGTGCTCGTGTAGTAGGTTATAAATGTGTTTTTTTTTTTTAGACACACTCTGTAATGATCAGAGAAGAAGAGTGTTCTGTAAATGTTGCTGGTTTGGTGTGAACTAAACGCAGGAGATTTTAGTAATCTGAATGTGGAGCTTAAAAAATCCACTGCGTAACCCGACTCTGAATACCAGCAACTTTCCCTGCACAAATATTAGACTTTAGTCACCTGTAAACACTTTTAAATGAGTTTCTCCTGAGTTTCCTCTGTTACTGTTGCTGTAATTATTTGTCTTTAACAGGGTTTTAGCTTGACAGTATCCCTAAACCCTGATCTGTTTGTACTAGAACGAGGAGACGCTTTAACAGCGATAATAAAGCACTTCTGGAAGTCATTCTGGATAAGAAATATCTTTTAAACATCATAAATATAAACAATTTCAGATTATAGAATGTCCTGTTAGTTTAAATATAGAGACTGAATGTTAATTCCATTAATAATTTAATCAACACGTGAATTAACACAGTGCTTCTCCTGGCACCTCTCCCATCCATTACACTCCAGTGTGAAGCCCAGTGCCAGCACACACACACACACACACACACACACACACACACACACACACACACACACGCACACAGAGTCTGACTTTGTGTCCCTGCTCGCCCTCGCTCGTAAACAAAAGATCCTCTGAACTTTTGTAATGAAGCCTAACAAAGAACCTCAAACACACATTCACACACACTCACACACACACACACACACACACACACACTCACACACACACACAGACACACACTCCGACCCATCACTGTCAAACAGAGATGAAAAGCAGGAACACAGGAAACAGTAATGATGTAGAGACACTCCGGCTCCGTCCTAAACACCAGGATGTCTTAGTTAGAAGGTTCTGGAATGTTATCATTTTACGGTTCTGTCCTAAACTCTAAAACTCACCGGATCTGTTCGAACAGCGTTCTTAGCGATGTTTTAACTGATAGTGTTTAGTAGAAGAGTTCACACGGAGAATATAAACATCAAATAAATAAACTCCATCAGGAACACAGTGTGTGTTCTGGTGTTTGGGACGGAGCCTGAAACAGCTGATGTGTTCGTACGAGCTCTAACTGTAGCGTTCAGGACGGAGCCAGAAATTCGAATAATTTATAGATGATAGATGATGGTAGAAAAGATGATGATAACAGATGACAGTATTAAGGCTATGTCCCAACTGTTTCATTATTATTATTATTATTATTACCTTTCTGACTGTGACTTGGTTCTTGAGCAGAGGTCATGGAGTTCCTCATTCTGTGCAGGAAGATCTTACAGCGGTAGATGACGATGTTTAGTGAGCAGGCATCTGGAACAGTAAACACACACACACACACACACACACAGTGTCAGGTGCTAATACATCCATCACTGCTAGTCAGCAGAAATTCTCTCTGTGAGCTCATGGTAACAACACTTCTTTTACTGATAATGGGCTGTATTCAGACTCGGCGACTTAAAAATACATACAGGGAAAGTTGCTGGTATTCAGAGTCGGGTTACGCAGTCTATTTTCTGAGCTCCACATTCATGGCTCTGATGTTGCCATATTTTTATTGAGTAGAAAAGTAAAAATCTGGGATAGAAAATACGGACCGTGCATGGAAATCATGTTTTTTTTCTTTGCTGTCATATTAGTGACATAAAAACAAGAGAGAATTTGAAAATATAAAATAAAAGTACTAATATGACGATATCACCGTATATTATATATAATATATTATTGCATGAATAGAGTTATTTGTAATTCTCACATTAATCACTGGCTTAATTTAACAAAATGGCTTCCACACTCATTATTCAGCAGCTCGTAGAATAGCACTTGATCCAGCGCATCCTGTTCTTTTACATTTTCGTACTCTGACAGTTACTCCTGAGCACAAAACCATGAGACACTAAATCAAGGTCATGAATTCGTGATGTTTGTGTGAGATGTAGGAGATTTTATTACACTTTTAATTTTTGATTAGTTGAATTAATAAAATAAAGTCAGTGTTTGTGTTAATTCGATGCTGTAAAGAAAACGTGCTCACAGTGTGAAGGATAATCTGACCTAGCACTCATCTGCTACGCTTACAGAGAAACTTTAACTTCATTCATCATTTTATCCATAACATATTCCCTCCTCCGGATAAGCCATGTCTCTGATGAAGACGCGTCTCCTCCGATGTTTGGGGCAAAAACTGTTCATGGACTTTGAGGGACGATATTATTTATTAAACAATGAATACTGTCATATTTATGTATTTAATAGTGGTCTCGAATGACATTCCATAGTCTCTTTGAGTATATTTACAGCCAGAACATCAAACTCTCTGTTTTGGACAAAAGCATGATGTTATTATTAGCATTACAATGCAGTTAGTCTTCATTAATTTAGCTTTAATAATTTAGTGGGGTTTTTTTACCTCCCAGTAATTTGGACTGGCAGTTAACGAATTCAGTGGGACGTGGTGCATCACGACTTTTCTTCTTCTTTTTCTCCAGGACGGTTGTTTGTTCAGTGGAGGTGGAGACAGGGGTGGAGGAAGTGGAGGTGGGGGCAGAGGTGGAGGTCGGGGTGGAAGTGGAGGTGGGTTTCTGACCCACAGGGGGCGCTTTGACACTCGGCTCAGTCTGACTCTCCCAGTAATGTTGGCAGAGATGATAGAGGATCTGAATGAACATGCATTTCTCCGCTGATGATGTGGCGACCCACTGGTCAGTTCCGTGATCAAACACCAGGTCAAACTCTGGACTGTCCTGAATAATAATAATAATAATAATATGTTTAAGATTATTGTACTCATTACAAGCTCATTATTAAATCCCATTTTAATCAATTTATATGTGGATATAAAAACAAACAAAACACTTCATTAAAATAAATGTTTAACCTTGTCGGGGTCAATGCCGTCGACGCGACGTAGCTGATCCAAACTCCAGTGTGAGCGTTTCTCAAATTGTTGAGAAAATTCAAACTGCTTCACTTTGGTGATAAAAACTTGAGTCGGCTTTTTATTCGTCACTAGAAAAGAATTTCGGTAACGCAGTTATCAGAACATTCTAGCACTTTAACACGTCACGCTCTTAGGCATCGCAACAATGTTCACATTAACATAAATATCCCTCTCATTTGCATCATTTGTCATCGTTTATGTTAGCGTAAAGTTATGATGTCATTCACATTATGATGACGTTCATGTCCGTTATTTTGGCTTAATGTTAGAATGACACTGAGGTTTACGTTAGTTATTGTGCATGAGATTAGTTTTGACGTTAGTCATTAGTGTGATGTTAGTGTGATTATCTGAATAATGTACCTGACAGACAGAGGAAGGTGACGTAATCCTTCTTACGCCCCGCCGGAATGAAGGTCAGTCTTCTTCTCCTCCTCTTCCTCACTTCAATCACTGTTAATAACTTCTCGTGGTGTGGAGTGAAGATCTCTCTGCTAATCGCTGACTGGATCGTCATCATCAGAACCTGCAGCTGGAGAATTCAATAAAAACAAGACTCACACTGATATCATACTACCAACACACCCTAGTGTCTTTCTCAGGGTTTTAGTGAAGGACTGGAAAATGATTCATTCATTCATTTTCCTTTCGATTTTCCTGGTGTGTGTCGCAGTGGCAACAGGCTGAGAAGGTCACTCCAGACTTCTCTTTCCTCAGCCACAGATTCCAACTCCTCCGTATGAATCCTCAGACATTCCCAAGCTATAAGAGATATAATCTGGTCCTGGTTTTAACACGTCCTGAGCCTCTGTCCAGTGGGACGTCCTGTACGCGTGTGTGATACAGCTGTACCAGAAGCTGACCAGGGTGTGTCCTTGTAAACTGCCCAAACCACCTCAACTGGCTCCTCTTGATTCTGAGGAGCATCGACTCTACTCAGAGGTTCTCCCAGATTATTCAGCTCCTCACTCTAGCACAGAAAGTAAACCCAGAAACCCCATGGATGAACCTCATTTCCACCTCCTGTACTTCCAACCTTATTCTTTCAGTCATTACCCTCAGCACATGAGCACTGGTGAGGACAGGGATGTAGACTGACCAATAAATCTGCAAACTGAGCTTCTGCTTTGGTTCTTCAAATACTGCTGCTGCTGACCTGATCTGATCTCAAACAATTAATCTCAAATAATATTCAGAGTTTTTCTTTTCATGAGACTCAAATTTGTTACAGTTTTTTGTGATTTTATCATCCTGGGACTGGTGAGTATCCTTACACCCAGCTGAAGACTATCTTCTGTGAGTAGGAGAGAAACCGCCCTGATGGAGAAGTTAGATACCAGAGCTCGTACTGTCTGTGGATATATCTACTCCAGACCTTTCTGTCTCACACACGAACTCAGACTCTTCTCCACCAATTACGTGACATTCTGCATTCTTAAAGCCAGTTCCCACTTAGTTCACCTAAGACTGTTCCTCACATTCCTGCTGCATCGCACCTGACCTCCACCCTTCATCTCCTAAGTGGTGAGTCCACAGCTTGGCTCTAACGTGGCCTGGTCACTAGATTCTCACCTGCAGATGCCACTGACTCCCACGGTGGGTCGGGGAAAAGATATTTTTGCACCTTTCATGCAGATGTTTAGGATCGCTCTTTGTCTTTCTCTTTTTCCCCTCAGATCTGTTCACCAAGGGTGGAATTAAAAAATAATATAAAATGGCATTAAACTCCCAGTGAGAAAGAAAAGTAATATAAAGACAATTGAACAAGAGAGAGAAAAAAAATTGAAATTAATTTTAAAAAACTAAGGTGAAATACATAAAATAAAAATAGGCAGTAGTAAATATGATTATTAAAAGAAACAAAAACATAAAAATGTAATGAAAGTGCAATACTGTCTGTGAATGCAGTGCAGTAGAAGCGTTGCTGTTTCTCCTGCACTCTGTTCCAACAATTACGAGAAACTCTACTGTTTTAGAGAATCGTTTAAACGAATCGACTCACTGAATCTTCACGATCACAGCATTTATAGGTCGATTTGTAGACAAACATCTAAATATAATAAGATTTTTACCATTTAGTCTTATTTTATCTTCACTATTATTTGTTTCTGGCATCATTATTATTATCATTATTATTATTAGTATTATTATTATTATTATTATTACAAAGAATTTACCGTTTGCTTTTGTTTTGTAGTTTTATTATTATATAATGTATAATAATTTCTTATCCTCTGTGTGTGTGTGTGTGTGTGTGTGTGTGTCAGGCTCTGTCTATCATCAGAATTTAAACAAACTCAGCTTCACACTACACAATTTACTCACACTGCTTTTATAATTATCACCGTTTTATTTTTTCTTTAAATTAAATTAGAATTAAATGTATTAAATATTTTTATTCCTGCTTTTACAAGTATCTGTAATTTTTTGTTTATTATTTCAGTTTTTCTAGTTTGTCATGTTGTGTTGGTTAAATATAGGAAAGATGCTACAGTAACAAAATGCAATATTATTATTATTATTACTATTATTATTATTATTATTATTATTATTATTATTATTATTATTATTATCACTCACCTGCTGGTTGTTTGTGCTCCTCAGCTTCTGTTCTCACACAGACGATTTGCTTTAGTTTATTTGCTTCGAATAAAACTCAGCCATCTCTCTCTCTGTGTGTGTGTGTGTGTGTGTGTGTGTGCGTGTGTGTGTGTGTGTGTGTGTGTGTGTGTCTGTCACTGCCGCTCTGTGCATGCGCATTTCGCTCTGATCATGTGATTGGTCAGAGTGTGCTGATTCATTTTCTATAACAGCAGCTGTAATGTAAATGCAGCTATAAACCTATATTATAAAAATGTTTTGTGTAATTTTTTAGTGTAAAATTTAACATAAGCAATTATTAACATTTCTGAAAAATTCTTCCATTATAACCTTCTAAATATAAATAAGAATGAACGCGTAACCTGAAATTTCATGAATGTATCTAGAAACTGAGATTTTTAGTTCTGAATATAGAAAAAAACCTGTTGTGTGGTTCATAAAGTTTATAAAGGAAATTGATGTGTATATTATAAGAACACATGAATTGACATATATATACACGATATGGCCAAAAGTATGTGCACCCCTGACCATCACACCCATATGTGCTTGTTGAACGTCTCATTCCAGATTTATTCCCGTGTGTTTGCTGTTATAATGAGCTCCACTCTTCTGGGAAGCTTTCCACTAGATGTTGGAGCGTGGCTGTGGGGATTTGTGTTCATTCAGCTACAAGAGCATTAGTGAGGTCAGGCGCTGATGTTGGGATGTCGAGGAGGTCTGGGGTGCAGTCGGTGTTCCAGTTCATCCCAAAGGTGTTCAGTGGGGTTGAGGTCAGGGCTCTGTGCAGGACACTCGAGTTCTTCCACTCCAACCTTCACACACCATGTCTTCATGGAGCTCGCTTTGTGCACAGGGGCATTGTCATGCTGGAACAGGTTTGAGTCTCTTAGTTCCAGTGAAGGGAAACTGTAAAGCTACAGCACACAGAGACGTTCTATACAACTGTGTGGTAACAGTTTGGAGAACAAACGCATATAAGTGTGATGGTCAGGGTGCACATACTTTTGGCCATATAGTGTATATCAGGAAACATGCTTTTCAGAGATATGTGACATGACTGTAAAGTGGGCAGAGCTTAAAGCATATTTCAAAGCTGATGATTCAGTGATCACGAGTGGACAAAAACATAGAAATAAATTTATTTCTGTTGAGGTTTTTTTTTGTTAATTGTATTACTACAGTTTTAAAGAAGAGGTATAATATATGCAATTTATCAAAAAATCTGAAAAATGATTGAAGTGAAATTTCTAACTATAATGTCTGGTCTTAAACAGAGACTCCTCTGAAATAAAGATGGAGGAGGACAAGGCAAAGATTTTCTCACCCATAATGCTGAAACAAAAATAGTTTATTGTTAAATTGAAGTTAATATAAATCAAACTAGCCATGTTTCTATCTCGCTAACCTTAGCTAGTCAGTATCCTTGTGTTTTTGTAATATGAATTTAAGATAAATTTGTCACAGTCTAAACGGGGCACATTTTCGCTTGTTTTATTGCATTTTTGCTACAAATTTAATCATGAGCACGTTTTTAGATGCACAAAACATACAGAACATTTAAAGTATATGAAACACAAAAGTGTAAAATAACACTGAGATGAGTTAATGTGATAGCAAGCAGAGGAGAAATGAGTGTGTGAGAACACACACACACACACACACACACAGAGTATAATGTGTATAAAGATGTACAGATTATTAACTGTTTAAAAAAAAAAACACTGCACCACAAACAAAATACAACAAACTGAACGTTTTTTTTCAGTAGTGATGTACTGAGTGCTGAACATATCAGTGACTTCCTTCAACAAACTTCAGCATCAATCTGTTTACTTACAGAAATTCTAATTAAACGTAGAAATCTGATAAGGCTTTCTGTGTGCAAGAAAAAAAACATACTAACAAATAATTATTGAAACACGTCATTAGCTGAAATCAGTGTCAAGTCTTTTTAATGTGTGTGTGTGTGTGTTATATTTCAGGTTTTTGGGGGTGTGGTCACCCCAGTGATGTCATCTTTAGTGTAGGTGGTCATGTGAGTGATTTCAGCCAATGAACAGTGTCTATGACATCAGGACAAACAACAACACTCTTGAAACCAGGTACAGAACATGTATATACGTATATATTTGGCAATTTTTTACATTTTGAACAGTTAACATTCACTACGGTTCCAGTTTTCTTCCCAGCAGAGTTGAATGTAAACATTAAAAGATCAGCTCTGATACAGAAACAAGTTACAGCTCAACAACTCAGATATAAAGCTCTAATTATTTTACGTAAATTTATATTTATTTACATAAATCACAAATAAGTAACATTCATGTAAGAGTGAATTGAATGTGAAGTTTCTCTGAAGGTGAATATGAAATAAACACGAGGGTGAAAATACACATAAACATGCTTTAATATTCCCATTAATACACACTGACCAATCACAGCGCAGCACTGCAGTTAGCCTTAGCCAATGATATTGTGCCTTTACATGCACCACCTACGTTAAACCATCAGCTATCTGGTGCCAGGGGGCGTGTCCTGATCGCTGATGTTCGACAGAAGGTGTTCGTGTGAGCGTGTTGTGTGGAACACTGGGCTTCATCGTCTCGCTCTGTATATGAGTTCATTTATTCGTAACTCGTTCCCAGGAGCATTTACGCAAATCTTTTGTAAAATGGTGTCTTACAAATTAGCTTAAGTTTCTGTACAAGTAGATTCACTAATGTGAGCCTCAATTCATCATCTTCAAATTCGACTAGCGCTTCAATGAGGACAAAAGTAATGGCACTCTATAAAAGCTGAAAGGGTTCGTGTGTGTCTCGGGTAGCGGATGCGCTGCAGTGGCTGAGCTGCATTAGTGGAAGATTTAATACACGTCACGCTCAGGAGGCTCTCTTTCACTGTTTAGTCACCATTTTGCCTTTTTTGAGCTCTCTTTGCCTTTTATGGTGTTTTGTGGGCGTGGCTAAATGGAAATCAGCCTCATCATGAACATGTTTGGAAAAAACAGCTGATTGGTGTTTTTCATCAGCACATTCACACAAGTACGAAGAAATTCATAAACTTTTATAAATCTGGTGGAATGTTTAGTTCCGTTTGGACATGAAAACTTTACACACAACTTTACTGAAAGACTGATCAATAATGTACGTTTTCTAGCTTTAATTCACACTGTGATAAAACATTAGCCACATGTTAATGTGTGTGTGTGTGTGTGTGTGTGTGTGTATGAGAGTGTAGGTTTAAAGCTGAATTCTATATGAAACACAGTTGACGTTTGTTTATGGTTGAAACACGGCCAGTGGGAGCAGCTATTCATCTTAACTACAAGACCGCGATAATATTGTAGACTGGGATAAAATGTTAAACCGACGTGCAGATTTGTTTATTCATCATCACTCGCTAGATTGTTAGCTTAGCTACAACACAGCTCCGATTGTAAACAGTGTTGTAGCAGCTTGTGCACTAGCTAAAAGGATGACTTATCCTAGCTGGTGAGTTTAGCAAACTGTAGCTGAACGTAAGAAGGGGAATGTAACATCGACACATGCCTTGTGTGTGTGTGTGTGTGTGTGTGTGTGTGTGTGTGTGTGTGTGTGTGTGTGTTATGACTCAGCAGTGTCTTCCCCTTCTCCATGCGTCGTTTCCTCTCCGTACATGAACGTCAGCAGAAACAGAGCCACGTCGTACGAGCACCAATAGCCTGTGTGTGATGTCACCGCTGACCAATAGCGGCTCTCCACCAGCCCCTCCCTCAGCTCAAAGTCAATACGCCGATCCAGCTCCACTACACACACACACACACACACACACAAACAAATACTGGTTAATAAATAATATATATATAGTTTAAAATCATTATTATATAGTTATTATATATATAGTTATTATTTAATTACATTTATAATAATTTAATGAGATCTACTACACTGCGTGTAATATATTATATATACTTCATAATATTTAACATTTGAATTGAAATAAAATAAGAAAAAAATATAAATTTATATATAATTTAATAAAAAAAATATCAAATAAAATATAATAAAATTATGAAATAAATTATTAATCATTCACCAAGTTATAATTTGATTGTAAATCAAAAATATCTGAAGCTAAATTAAATAAATATTCATGACAACATATGAATAATCATTTTTAATGTCATATCGTAGTTTGAATGTAATTTATTGTTAAATTATGAAATTTAATTTCTTTAAGACTTTGTGTTTAATACAATTCAAACTGATATATAAACCTGAATTATTGTTAATTTACATGTGATATATAACAATTAATTTTATAATAATTCAATAATTTAAATTAAATTAATATGAATATTAATCTCCTAAATTTTGAGCTAAGAAAAATAAATATCCACCTGCTTATAAAGTCAACAGGCTCAGAATTTAAAAACAGGTATTGAATTATATTAAAATCACTTTTTAAAAGTGTAACTGATGTTAAAAAATAAGAACATAACAATAAATTATTTATAATATTAATAAGGGATGTTAATTTTGTGTAACACAGAGAGATACATTAATATAAATATCAATAAATATATTTATTCATTTCTTACCCGATCATCAGATCAGTCAGTAAAGTAAATGCCCTGTAATACAGCTGTATGAATATTCATGTCCGTAATTTGCATATTCATGTCAACGTACAGAGTGTAGAGTTGTCCATGACGGTGGACGTGGACTGGGACATGCCATTCTCTCTCTCCGTCTTCTCCTCCATCTTGTCCTCTGTTTCCGTGACTCCACCCTCCTCCCCGATAGCCCCACCCTCTGTCTCATATGGCCCCACCTCCGAGTTGATTGGCTCCTCTTCGGCTCCGCCCACTTGTCCACTCGATCGGGAGAAACGGGAAAACAGGATTCCACCAATACCTTTACCGATGCTCGCCGCTCCTGACACACACACACACACACACACACATGAATGTAAATAATGTCACATGACTGATAACATGATAATAAGAATTATAATTTATTGGTAATTATAATTTATAATTATCTATAATATATACCCATGATGCTAGCCCTCCCCAGGTTGGTGATGGACTCTCCCATTCTGCGCTGCTGCGGGGGGGATGTACAGGGACTCGGTGTGTTTTCGCCCTCTGATTGAGACACACACTCCTTCAGAGGGGTCAGAAACACCGGCCGCATGTCATCATATGGGGTGGGGCTGCTGGTGTTGTACCTGTCACACACACACACACACACACACATTTTTGTAACATTAACAATCAACCCAGAGCCTGAGCTATTAAAGCTGCAGATATACTCCAATGTCACTACGTGTGTGTTCGTACTCAGCTGCTACGCAAGCAGCACTGTGTCGTCTGGGTATCTTATGTGTATCTGGAAGAATAAAATCTATCTCCACTAGGGGGCAGGGTTGAGCTGAAACAGCCCTGACCAGCACTGCAACATCCTCCTTGGCTACTTCACCTGATTTTGCTTGTCAGCTGTGAACATGGTGATGTTGGAGCTGACCATCTTATTGTTTATCGTGAAAAGACGACGTTAAATCAATCTTGATGTGAAAAAGGAGAGAGTGTTTCCGTTGGTCTGGTGCCAACATGACATCACATGATACAACAGCACCTGTGTGTGTGTGTGTGTGTTTGTGTGTGTGTGTGTGTGTGTGTGTATAAATGGCCTTAAGTGTAAATTTGCAGAGGGAAATGATATTCACATAAATAAGGTTTTTCTGTGTGTTAACGGTCCCTGAATCCTGGAAGAATGAAACTGAAACCAAAACTATAACACTGATTAAAGGTTACAAGACAAACCAAAAAAATAATTTAAAATAAAATATCCATGTGAAATTACAGTGTAGAGTTTGGATATGAGTGTGTTTATAACCTAAATGTGAATAAAAATAATTTACAGGCTCTTTAAATGCTGTTGATGTGTGAACATGCTGCGATTATCTGAAATAAATCTATTGCTGTAATTATGTCATAATTTCTAGAACATTTCTCATTTAATTTATTTTATTTCCAAGACATTTAGTTGAACTTTACTAAAATTAATGGTTTCATTTTGTCTTCAAATGTCAGAAACACACTTTAAGACACACGTTTAATACCTGCCCTTCAGTTGTATTAATCTCCTGTTGTGATTTTCAGGTTTTAGGGAATAAATTAATCTATTTGCATTGACTCCACCCACTGTTTTACATATTTAGCTAGGAACATCCCCCACCACCACCAAATTACACACTTAAATAATCAGTTTACACGTTTTTGTTATTTTGTTTGCACATAACAAGAGATTTTGTCTGATTTATGCAACATGTTTAGGATGCAGTAACAGTGTGTTTGTTGTGTCAGAATTACGGTAATTTTCAGCGATTTTCTCGTGTCATGTTCACGCCTTTGTCGATCTTGTGTGAAACTTGACAGTGTGTCTGGTGTCATTACCAGTGAATCTGCACAGGAGCGACGTTACTGTAGTGTTTCAGGATCAGAGGCTCCAGTCTGTACGCCTGCAACACAACAACAATCCACAATAAATCAGATAAATCGATAACCGCATGCAGCGATCGCTGGGATCCAAGCACTGTTCAGAAATGGACACTAAAGTGCAGTGTATGTCTGTTTAGTTTTCTTAACAGATTACACACGATAATATTAACACATGAACTAAATTTCCTGATTCTGATTTTTCACAAAAAAATGTATTTGGTATTTGAAAGTGACAGCCATGTTTGTTGATTGTTTAATGTTTGTGTATTTTTTTGTTGATTGTTTGATGTTATTTTTTAAGAAAAAGTGGAATCTCTGGTTCAGAAATAGATGGTACTTCAGAACATATTTTATTCATTACACAGTAAATTAAACGCAAATAAAATTAATAAACAGCAGGTGCTTATAAACATGCTGGTGTTTTTCCACAGAACAGAAACTTTTCAATGGGATTTTCTCCCTATTTACTTTAAAGTGCTACAAAATGAAATATAGCTCAGTTCAGGAAAGTCTATAGTTTTTTTTTTTTTACATATATATAATAGAAAATGTTAAGATTCTGTTATTATTATTATTATCACGATATCGGTATCATATCGTCTTATCGTCCAGCTCTACTTGGCTCGTGTACTTTAACTGGGGTAGAGGAGAAAATGAATGTTTTTTTTTTTTAATTTTCTTAAACTTTTTCTTTAAAACTTCGATGAAATTAGAAAAAACACACAACACAAATAATCTAAACTACGTCAGTTGATTGATGGAATTAATAACGTTATAATGCAGTGCAGTTAATACAGCATTACAGGATTAAACTAGATAATTAATGTGGAAAAGTTTTTGCCTGAAAACATTAGGCATTATTTATAAAGGGAATTTATTTATTATTTATTTATAATGGGAATTATTTATAATCGCACTATCGGGTGACACCCAGATGAGTCTGGTTCCTCTCAAGGTTCTTCCTCATATCATCTCAGGGAGTTTTTCCTCTCCACCATCACCTCTGACTCGCTCATTAGGGATAAATTTATACATTTAAAATTTATATCCTGAATTTATATATTTCTCTGAAGCTGTTTTGTGACAATGTCCATTGTTAAAAGTGCTACACAAATAAAATTGAACTGAACTGAACAGACGCATAAACCTGAAATAAAACAGATTCAGTAATAAAACAGATGTCACTGGGAAATGGTACAGTCCCCTTTAACCACATTTATGTTATGAATGCAGTCATTTTTAAAGTAGGTAATTTCATGAACCATGATACACCATAAAGCCAAAAGTTTGTGGACACCTGACCATAAATTCCAGATTTATTCCCCATGTGTTTGCTGTTATAATGAGCTCCACTCTTCTGGGAAGCTTTCCACTAGACTTTGGAGCGTGGCTGTGGGGATTTGTGTTCATTCAGCTACAAGAGCATTAGTGAGGTCAGGCGCTGATGTTGGGATGTCGAGGAGGTCTGGGGTTCAGTCGGTGTTCCAGTTCATCCCAAAGGTGTTCAGTGGGGTTGAGGTCAGGGCTCTGTGCAGGACACTCGAGTTCTTCCACTCCAACCTTCACACACCATGTCTTCATGGAGCTCGCTTTGTGCACAGGGGCATTGTCATGCTGGAGCAGATTTGAGTCTCTTAGTTCCAGTGAAGGGAAACTGTAAAGCTACAGCACACAGAGACGTTCTATACAACTGTGTGCTTCAGACTTTGTGGAAACAGTTTGGGGAAGAAGAACATATGGGTGTGATGGTCAGGTGTGCACATACTATTGGTCATGTAGTGTAAAATGGGTGATGGTGGTGATAATGGTGGTGGTGAAGGTTTATTATGGTGTAGTGTTGTTCTCACCACCGGGTCTGTGGGGTGGAAGATGTTGAAGAGTCTGGAACAGATGGAGCGTGGCAGGATGTGGTTCTGAGTCCTGCAGGAACTGGGACGAACCCCACGCAGAGCCAAGAACACGGCCAGCGGAGAACCCATGCAGAAAAAGTTCTCCACCTCACACACACACATACACACACACATTCAAATTAGCATTACATTCGAGCCGCATCCCAAACACTATCTTTATAGCAGCCCAATACTAACAGTGATTATAATTAAGATCTTAAAGAGATATAAAGTAAGATTATTTACTGTCATTGGAAAATCAACAAAATTTCATTTAACCTTTTTACAGCTTTACCTTGAATTTTAATGCTGGAGAATTCCTCGAGGACTTCAGGCTCTGAAACTGATCCTCCAAATCCCTTAACCTGATAATATACATCATCCAGATTAAATAAATAACACTAAAGATATTTTAAACGCTGAAATAATAAAACACTGAGATACAGTACAGTATAATTATCCCTGTTAGTAAGTAACAGTAAACTTACACAAAACTAACAAAAAAGAAAGAAAAATGAATGTGGAAAAAAGAAAATAGAGACAGCAGAATCAATATTAAATAATTCAAAACACATGAAATATAAACTCTGTATAAAACATTAGCACTGATTTATTTACACACTACAGATCGCAAACATTGTAAATGAAGGTGAGGATTTTCTCTTTGGATTGTTTTTGCGCCACATTTCACAGCACTGCACTCTGATTGGTCAGAAGGTGTTGATTAGTTTTCTATTACAGCTGCTATATAGCTGCTATAAGGTAAGTGACAACAGGAACTAACTTGTTTCACTGATGTTAAGCAACATTAAACGCAACTATGAACAAATTGCTGTGGTGTAAGAGAAATAAAACTCTTGGGGACATGCTGTTATAGGAAAGTAATCAGCCTCAGGGCGGTAACAGGAACTGCGCTTCATCACAGTATTTTACTGTAACACACACTGAAAATGGCTCTGTCTCGTTTCCACTCTGACTGTGTATTTACACTGGCACTGAAAAAAAAGACACGCTAGCAATCTAAATCATTAGCTTTCATTTTTAGCTAGCTTAGTCTTTGTGTCTGTGTTTGCCAGTTGCCTAGCAACAGTGTTCTCACGACGTTAACCACACGAACAGCGAACCTCATGCGTGTGAGCTGAAGCTCCTCCAACAGTCTCTGTTCATGGCTGCTGCGCCACAGAGGGTCCGTCTCCACGGCGACCGGCGCTTCCTGATGATGTAAGCGGACGGGGTCCCAGCCAGTGATGATGTCGTAGGTGATGACGCAGCCGAGCGAGTGTGAGACGATAGACACTCGGCCCTTCTCCTCGAACTCGGGGTTACGGGAACAGAACAGCGTGTAGAGACGATTCAGCTCTGAGGTCAGACCTCGCGTTATCTACAGAACACACACACAGAGTGAGTGTGTGTGTGTGTGTGTGTGTGTGTATGTGTGTGTGTGTGTGTGTGATATCTGACCTCGTCCCTGTACAGTGGACTGGTGTAGTACATGATGTCCATAGCGCTGCTGTTCAACATGTCTCTCAGTCCTCGCACTTTATCCGGCGTGATCGTGTCCACTGTGTCTACAACAACAACAACAATAACAATCACAACAACAGCAACAACAACAACAATCACAACAGCAACAATAACAATAACAATCACAACAACAGCAACAATCATAACAACAGCAACAAAAAGAACGATAACAATCATAACAACAACAGCAACAATAACAATCATAACAGCAACAACAACAGCAACAACGATAACAATCACAAGAATGGCAACAACAACAACGATAACAATCACAACAACAACAACAGCAACAGTTACAACAATAACAATCACAACAACAGCAACAACAACAGCAATAATAATCACAACAACAATGATAATAATAGTGGGTTGAAATAAAATGAAATAGTTTCTTCCTGGTATTCTACGCTTCCTGTTTAAGCCCCACCCCTGGCCACGCCCCCCTTGGATAGGGCTGGGTGATATGATGATATAATATCAATATCATGATAAATTACGTTACAAACTCATTTCTGAGATACTGCGGATATTGTGATTTATATAAATTATAATTGTTTGTTTAGAAATTTATTTATACAAGGACTGAACGCAGCCGACTTGATGCTAAATTTAGTCTTTAAATGTATTTTTAAATGTCATTTTTTAAACAAATTACATTATATATTTAAACATAATGCATTTACGGTCTGTGAGCAAACCTTTATATTGTGTGTTGTGGAAATCTCGTCCAGAATCGTGATGATATTTTTGTCATATTGTTTGTTTACTCTTACAGTCGTAACATATCAATAATTATAAAATAACAGCTCTGAGATGTTGTTTCTATGGAAACATCTACACCACTTTAATGGACGCTAAACAAAACTACTCCTCAGTTTGGAAATGATGCGAATATTTTATAGACACGTATAAATCCCAATATTACACTCTGACTTTATCTGGGGAGGCTGAAGATATTTTCTGATCAGGTTTAAAACACATCACACAGTCGAGGTTCTAACTTCAACAAAGACGTGAACGATTTCACGATTCATAATCTCGTAATTGGCGTAATTTCAACATGACGTGAACACATGATTGCTAAAATTCTGAGATTATTTTAGTTTTATTTTTCTCCTTTGTATTGTTTTTATTATAGCACATCTAATAGCATGCTTATAAAAATAAAACCATTCCACTAAACTAAACTTACAAACAGGGAATTTAAAAACCACAAGAAAAACGCTTGTGTAAGGAATGAGAGTAATGATCTCCCAAACCTCCATCCAGAGAGAGTTTCGATCTCCACTCCACAGGCAGGAACTCCACGTGCTCCGTCGTTCTGTCTGAAAAATGTTTCTCCGCCATTTTCCTCGCAGCATCACGCATCCTGAATAATCACACACAAGTTACGATAAAGATATTACATACCAACAGAAAAGTGGGCTCTGAGATTATATTCTTCTGTCACTGAAATACAATTCATTATTAATGTTTAGATATTAGCTGAAGTGATTCACAGTGCTGTGTTTCAGAGTCACGGCATTTTATTATAACTACGAAAGCTTATCGCTAACATCGTACATCATCATACTAACATACTACTACTATACAGCCACACCCCTAATTTACATATTTACATATTCAAGACATGACAGCGTTTTATCTCTTAATCGTAAAGAACCAGGAGTGGGCGGGGATTACATGCTGGTGTTCCTGATGATCCGCCCCTGGTCCATTTTCTGACCAATCCCATGCACCACAAACACAATGTGGGTGGCGGCAGGGGGCGTGTCTTCCAGAGCCGCCTCCTCCACATAACCACGATGGAGACGCGTCCCGCTGCTGGAGGCTAAACACACACACACACACACACACAATTAGAGTTAAAACTAGGAGTTAGGATTAGATTTAATAGGTAGAGTTTAAGATTAAGGATTAGGGGAAAAGAAGAAGAAGAAGGAAGATGAGAAAAAGAAAAAGTTGAAGTAGTAGAAAAAGAAGCCGGAGGATTAAAAGGAGGAGAAGAAGAAGAAGAACAATGAGAAGGAGGAGAATGTTACTGACTGACCCTTGGAGAAGCCGAGTTTCTGTGTGACGGTGCGAGCGATTTTGGATGTTGTGGCGTCGCTGTACAGATAAACTTCATCCACACTGTGCCAATCTACATGGCTGCGACTCAACTTCACACTGTGCACCACTGACACACACACACACACACACCATCAGTAACTATTTATTATTATTATTATTATTATTATTATTGTTGTTGTTGTTGTTGTTGTGCTCTCACCCTCCTTGCTCTCCGGCGCTGTGCTCACTCCCTCTGTTTCGAGGGAATCTTCTAGTCGATGTCCCCTAAATTTTGCTAAATGCTCCAGTTCGATCAGGTCTCCGTCCTCCTCGTCCAGCGGCAGCCACGTCCCGTCTGTAAACCACTGAGCTCTCATCACCGGGATACGCTCCTGCTCTGTAACACACACACACACACACACCTTCAGCTGTGTCACACACACCACTGGAGATTAAAGGAACGCCACGTGTACCTTTTCACACCAGCAACAAACAAGAGTACAGTTTAATACCTTTACTTCTGAGAGTGTTGAAAAAGATTACGTTCATACAACTATGTGTTGCAGCATTCGGCATTATGAGAGTCAGACACGCCCCTGCTGTAAGACACGCCCCTGATATATGACACGCCCCTGCTGTAAGACACGCCCCTGCTGTAAGACACGCCCCTGATATATGACACGCCCCTGCTGTAAGACACGCCCCTGCTGTAAGACACACCCCTGTTGTAAGACACACCCCTGCTGTAAGACACGCCCCTGATATAAGACACGCCCCTGCTGTAAGACACGCCCCTGATATAAGACACGCCCCTGCTGTAAGACTATATACTCGTGGACATCATGGTGCCATTCACTCGCAGCTCTGACTCCTGCAGTAAGTTACAGATCTGAATGGAGAAGAGTTCTCGAGTCTTAGCTAATGTCACACAGTCAACAATAAATCTTAATGAAATGTAGCTTGTATTAGCTGCATTTATATTAGAGTAAGTGCAGAGAATTCCCCCTGAGGGTCTGCTGGAGCAGCAGCACAGGACACGGCTTTACTACAGGAGTGTGTTGGAGTGTGTACACGTGCATGAGACTCGACCGCCATGTCCAAAACTGTCAATCACCTCATTAACCACGCCCTTTTATTCATCACCACATAACTCCTATAAAACACATTTATCATCAGGAAGAATACTGGAGGAGATATCAGGGTTCACTGAACCTGGAAAAGCGACAGAACACTAATCCCCAAAATCATGGTGCAGATGTAACTTACAAGTGGTGATGTGTCGTTTGTGAATGATTCGTTCATTTTGAACGAATCTTTTATATGACTCAGGAATAACGAGTTGTCTCTGAGAGTGATCCGTTCATTTTGTGTTGGTCGTGCATTCGCAACATCCTTTCGTTCATCTGTAAAGTGAAAACCGCATAAGCTCTGTACAGGAAACAGAAATGATTAGTTCACCTCCCGAGACTCTTCTCCGGTCCGAGGCTTTTGTTCATTTGTCACATGGCATGACAGCCGCATATATTCTGCATTGGATACAGAAATTAGCTCATAATTTCCAGTCTTCCTCACAAACACGTGAGTAGTTAGGTGTTATTTTTACACTTACAGTTACGCAGTGAGTTTCTGGGCTCAAATTTTAGCTTTTTTATTTCTTACAATTTATAAATTTGTGAATTTCTGTCAGGATGGTTGTTTTCCACTGAAGCTGGTAATAAAGAGTTAGTTCATGCTTTAAACTTTTCAGAGCTTCAGTCTATGCGTCTGTCACGTGACAAATCGGACGACTCGGACCAGAACACCCAGTTTCTGTTTCTCACTTGTCTTTGGCTGCATTTTCTTTTTTTTTCCTTATTCGGAATATGATCAAACTTTGAGTAAGTAGACGCGTTGGAGGAATTTGGCTACTGAAAATTTTACATTTTAATTTAATTCTGCTCAAATGAACCACATCAACGAAATGACTAAAGATGTGTTCATTTTGCTGAAGGAGATTCAAAGATCCAAGTCAGTAAAATGATCCGATCTTCCCTTCACTGCTTCCAGCGGAAGACTGGCTGCTTGTCCGCTCACTAACATGGGAAGGGGCGGGGTTAAAACTGTACCGCACACAGCCACTAGAGGGCCTCAGAGACATTCTGGCTTCTCTTTTAGCTCCCTGTTATGACGCCCAGCCCTACAGAGGGACGTCCCTGTCATTTCTCCACCGTCCACTAGAGGGCAGTTAAAGATCCCTGATGTTTTTAAAGCTGTGATTAAAGCGATGATGTACTCACGGTTCCAGTAGACCGGATAACACTCCTTCTCCTTCACATCCACCTCGTACAGTCCTCCGCGCACACACACCGCGTCCACACCCGCGTCCTTACACACACACTCACACTCACACACACACTCACACACACACACACTGTCCTCCGGCTCAAACACGCCCTCACGCGCATCCCTGAGCGCGCACAGTGTCCGGTAAGCCAGCTCGATCTTCAGAGAGTCGTGTCCCACAAAGGGCTTCCAGTTCCTCTTGTCCTCTCTGTAGAACCAGCGCACTTCCTGCGCCTCGAGCTCCGTCACCTCTCCGGACCGGCTGCGCGTGCTCGGGCGCTGGCGCGGGCGCGTCCTCGCCGTCGGTTCGTCTCCGTCTCCCGTGTAGTTCGGGTCCAGATAGTCCGGGTCCGAGTAGGCAGCATCCTCAGCGAGGCCTAACAGCATGTCCCTGTGTGTGTCCATCACGTCCCTGTGTGTGTCCATCACGTCCCTGTGTGTGTCCATCACGTCCGCGCGCGCATCACTCACCGCCCAGTCCGAGGCGCAGAAACGACTCCCCGGTGCGCCTGTAAAATCGCTCATGTGTGCAGTTTTACCGACTGGATTCACACACACCTACACACACACACACACACACACACCGCAGCCATGCACCGACTTAATAATCACCGCCGCATCTCACTGCGCTTAAATGAAACCCTTCAGCTGTCTTTACTCTACCTGTTCACCTGCACGCGCCTGTAACTCGGCATGTGTTTCATCCTGCGGCTCTAACACCAACACACTGACTGCACACATCCGCATCCGCATACACAGCGTGTGTGTGTGTGTGTGTGTGTGTGTGTGTTTTCATGCGCGTCTATTCCACACTCCCCGGTAGTAAGAGCGCAGGGTGTAGGGTTTCTCATGTGGGACTGAAGCCACCTGCTGGTGGCTGGTGGAACTGCAGCGACACTCGATGTGAAACGTCCCATTTAAAGAAAACATTACTGGCTATTTATCCTGAAGTGAATATGTTTGTGTTAACAGAAATGAATGTATTTTAATGTGAATATGGCTACATGATAGTTTTGGTTTTGTGTTGCTATGTGTTTTTCTGGCTGGTTTAAATGTTCTTTTATTTTTTTTTATACTTATCGCGCCATTATTTCTTGTACCATTTGTACCATTGTACAAAGACACAACTGACGTGCTGCTGGCAAACACAGTCCCCTGTGTATGGAAACTTTTGGGACACGCTGTATATGTACATTTCTGTGCAAAAGTCTTAGGCACATGCAAAGAAAGGCTATAGAGCAAAGACGCCTTCACAAATAATGAAATCTAACTTTTCTACATAAAAAAAATACTGTTGAGGAAACAGTAAACAGTAACAAACTAAACTAAGTCAGTATTTGGTGTGATGATGCTTTGCTTTAAAACAAAAACAAAAACAAACAGTATCTGAGGTGCAGTGTGTGCAGTTTTATAAGGAAATGAGCTGGAAGTGTTACTGAGCATCTTGCAGAAGCAGCCACAGTTCTTCTGGAGACTTTGACTGTCGACTCGCTTCTTATTTCTGCAGCGAAACCCAGCAGCCTTCATTATGTTTTTTTTTTTTTTCATCTGTTGCTTTCTTAACTGACATACAAAGATTTTCTGTAACATTTTGTTGTTGTAAAAGTAATGTTTGGAAATATAAAATTATTTAATAATGCCAAAATCATAAAATAAATATCTATAATACAATTTGTACTAAAAGAAAAAAAAAGATGCCTCAAATGGACTCAGTTACGGTGCCTCTAAAGGGTCATGATGAGATTTCTGTTTTATGTCACTAGGTGGTTGGAGGAGTTGTGTTTATATATATATTTTATTGGTATCTTTTCATATACATACTGAATATATTTTTTTCATATAAAGTAAAATAGTAATAGTTACTAATAATGAACATTAAATAATGAACATATTAAAAACACATGAATTCATGTAATGACACAATAAACACATACTGAATACATACTGTGTCTTTTACAACCTCTTGCCAGTAGATTCATAAACAAGCTCCAGTTAGTCCAGAATGCAGCAGCGACAGTCCTTACTAGAACCAGAAGATATGACCACATCACCCCTATCTTATCCACACTGCATTGGCTCCCAATCAAATTTCGTATTGATTATAAAATACTACTATTGACCTATAAAGCACTAAATGGTCTCGCGCCACAGTACCTGAGCGAACTTTTGGTCTTTTATGATCCGTCACGCCTACTCAGATCAAAAGATGCAGGCTATTTGTTGGTACCTCGAATAATGCGGGCTACAGCTGGGGGTAGAGCTTTCTCTTACAAACCCCACAGTTATGGAACAGCCTTCCACTTAGTGTTCGGGGCTCAGACACAGTCTCAGTGTTTAAGTCTCGGCTGAAAACATATTTGTTTAATCAAGCCTTTAGTGAATAGTTTTCTTAGGTACAGGAGCAGGTCTGGAGGGTTTCACAGGCATAGAGTGTTGTGGTGAACTGGGATGTTTGGATCCTGTCGCCCCCCCACTCTCACACGTTCACTCAGGTTTGTTGATGGTGGAGTGGCTGCCCTCATGTCTGTGTTAGCTTCTGGCTCTCACTTTTAGTGATGCTGTAATAGCTAGTCCTGCCAGAGTCCCTGCTGTACTGTGATGGCTTGGGACTGCGAATGCTGTAGTGGCTTTGGGGCTGCAGTTGCCATGAGCAGCTTCGTACTCAGGACTCCTTCAGTGGACAGTGGATAGATTCAGCAAAACACACTTCATGTGAAAACTGTAATCAATTTCCTGGTTACACAACTGCACTATTTGTCCATGTAGTACACTGTTATAGAAGGGAATGATTAATAATCGCACTATCGGGTGTCACACAGATGAGGATGGGTTCCCTTTAGAGTCTGGTTCCTCTCAAGGTTTCTTCCTCATATCGTCTCAGGGAGTTTTTCCTCACCACCGTCACCTCTGGCTTGCTCAATAGTGATAAATTCACATATTTACAATTTATTTTGGTTTAATTTTATTCACACGTATTTATTTCTGTAAAGCTGCTTTGTGAGAATGTCCATTGTTAAAAGCGCTATACAAATAAAATTGAATTGAGTTGAATTGCCCTTGCCTGTCTGGGCCGATTCTCCTCTGAACAGTCGCTAATTTCTCAAAAAAATATACAAATCCTAAATTTCATTTCCCCATTTTCTTAAAATAATTTTTTTTTTTTTTCTCAGATTTGAACTGCTATTTTCACAAAAGTTAGTATGTTAATAAATCTTGATTTTCTCCATATTATATTATGTGGAAAGAAGAAGACTTTCATTTGAATAATTGTTGAGTAATTCAACTCAAACCAAAACAGGTTACAATTGTGCTGGCTCTCTCTCTTTAAAATATTTTTTTAAAGTTCCTTGTTTATGTGTTTATGCATTTCCTTGTTAAATTTGGGTGATTTAAATCATCAGCTGGTGTCACAGTCTTGAAGTTATTTGACTTTTCCACACGTTTTGGTGAGGGTTATTTTTCCGGTGCAGTTACACGCCGTGACCAGCAGATGGCAGATGGTGCAGATACACGCTGTGAGCAGCAGATGGTGCAGTTACACGCCGTGACCAGCAGATGGCAGATGGTGCAGATACACGCTGTGAGCAGCAGATGGTGCAGTTACACGCCGTGAGCAGCAGATGGCAGATGGTGCAGATACACGCTGTGAGCAGCAGATGGTGCAGTTACACGCCGTGACCAGCAGATGGCAGATGGTGCAGTTACACGCCGTGACCAGCAGATGGCAGATGGTGCAGTTACACGCTGTGAGCAGCAGATGGTGCAGTTACACGCTGTGAGCAGCAGATGGCAGATGGTGCAGTTACACGCTGTGAGCAGCAGATGGCAGATGGTGCAGTGCAGCAGCGCCACTTCCTCAGAGTGAAAGTGAAACTCAGCATCTCTATTTGGAGAGAACATAACGGTCCAAAGGAGAAAAACAGGAGGAAACAGTACGTATACTGAAATCTAACGCTATAATGACGTTAATGTTATACAAGTACACGATATGGAGTACAGTGTTGCTGTATTTTAATGAAGTGTTAATGTATACAGTTTATTTTCTGGCTTTTTAAGCTGATATTTCTGTGTAAGTGAACTGCGCCATCACACAGGGCTATATAACCACAAAAACAGGAAGAGTGTTCTCTCTGTGTTACACACATAACCATGTGTTTTATTAGATTTGTTACCATAATAGTGAACACACTACAGGCTAGTTGTTGAACAAAATATTAAAGCTTCACCTCAATTCACCTTCAAACCTGTAAACATCAGTTAGAGCGCTAATGCCTTCTTCAGAAAGGTCACGGTGCGTGAAACAGGAAGTGAAGCTCGGCTCCATTTTGTAACCAGAGAAACACGAACCCAGTGAGAGTGAGAACATACAGCTGTGCTATGCATCTACACGAGCTAAACACTTCAGTAGGTTTAACTGAGGTTTTACAAGTACAGCCTATTTTATAACTCTGTTATTACATGTCATTTCTCTGTAAATGAACAGTCTACAGAACGCCGTGCAAAAGTATTCACCCCCTCCTGGGGGAATTTGGGCAGCACTGACACTGTGGTCACACTAATATACACAGTTTAGGCTATTAATATGCAAATTATTCCAAACAGAGCATACAATAGTATCAGTAACAAAACTGACATACTCACACTACAGATTTCAACAATTTATACTGATTAGAGAAAAAAAAAATCACCAACCAGCCGCACTTTTTCCAGCATAGGATGAGATATAGCTCAACTCAGCTGCTGGCTAAATGGCCTTGCACGGCTGAAGTCACCTCTGGTACCATGAGACTACACTTTTAATGTTTTAATTTTTCAGGAATAATAAGTTAACTTTTTTTTCAAAGGACTGGAAATACAATAATTAAATTAAATATGGAACTAACTAGACAACAGACAGCATTGGATATAGTACTGTTTGATATAATTCATTCATAATTCATATTGGAAGCACTTGCAGTTCTTTGGGTGGGCCTGAGCCCCTGACCCCCTGACCCCCTGAGCCCCACCCATGAAGATGGGGGTTGGATTTTATGCCATGAATCTACACAAAATAGCTCATAATTCTGAAGAGTAAAAAAGTCCACGAATATAAAACATAGAACCTGTGATGGTGTAAATATTCTCCTCCATTGTTGAGAAACCCCTACATTAGTTCTAGCTCAGTTTCCATCAGAAGTCACATAATTAGTTGAACAGAGTCGATCTGTGTGTAAATAAAATGTCACGTGATGCAATATAAATACACCTCAATTCACTTCTTTTCCTGGAGGAACCCTTCCATGCCATGTAAGTATGGCCATGACCTGTTTACCTAAAAGAAGACTGAAGCCTGCGTGAAGCATTTAGTTTCTTTTTAAATATCTATCACTTGTCCTGTTGTGTGTGTGTGTGTGTGTGTGTGTGTGTGTGTGTTTGTTTGGATTTATGAACACAGGATTCAACTGCAATGAACACAGGATTTCCAACATGAGTCTCCCTCTAGAACCAGACAAAAAGTCAGACGAGAGGTGAGAGGGAAAATTTATTATCATATTCATCAACAATAAAAACATCAGACTCACAGATGTGTATTTATTAAATGTGACTAATGAACAGAGAAACTCAGTGATCAGAAAAACTGCTGTTCAATACCAGCAGATATTAATGATCTGAGGAGAGTTTAATCCCTGACTAAGTGCAGAAGTGAAAGGACTGTGTAATAATAAATAACAAAAAAAAAACATTTTAAGAGCTTTAGGAACTTACACAGTGACTCTGTGTGTTTTAGTCTGATGGAGGAGAGATCAGACTCACCAGAACCCAGCTGTGTGTCCATGAAGAGTGACTGGTCAATGGATCATCCATATAAATTTAAAGACCATTCAACTGATCTGAGGTAAAGATGATTTCGAAAATAAGACGTGGGGTAATTAAGGACAGAAAAAGTGCTTTTTAGTCTCCAGATGTCTTATCTAAAATTAACAGCTTTTTTATGTAATTCAAAAGTTTGTTTATTAAATCTAATTTAAAGTGATATTTCATAAAAAAAACATCTCATACAGTAGTTAGAGCTCCAGATTAAAATGTAGTTAATGGAAATTTCCTGACTAGACTTGCTCTGTTTTAATTGTGGGTCAAAATGCTGTTTAAACACTGATTTTTTTTAAATGCACTGTTCAGTCAAGGAAATCACAATCATTTATGTTTTCTCCGGTGCTGGAGTTACTGGGTCCAACAAAGTAAATTTATTTCAGTTTGACATTTAAAGTCCACTAATTGTGTGTTAATTTTGGCTCTAACATCTTTATCTCAGTCTGATTCAGGGAAAGAGATCAGACTCACCAGGACCCAGCTGTGTGTCCCTGAAGAGTGACTGGTCAATGGATCATCCATATAAATTTAAAGAGCAAGACCTTTCTACTGATCCAAGGTAAAGATGATTTTAGGAAATAAATGTAAATATATTAAAAATAAACTCAAAATTCACATTTACACAAGTATTCAGGTCCTTTGCTCTGACAATAGAAAGTTCAGTTGATTTGAGTTCAGGTGGATCCTGTTTCTGCTGATCATCTATAAGATCTTTCTGCTACTTGATTGATGTTTACTTGTGATAAATTTCGTTGACCGATAGAATTTAGAAAGACACTTCTCTGTCTATATAAAGCCTCACAGTCGATGGTGTATGTAAGAGAAAATACAAGCCATGGTGTTAAATGATTGTCTCTAGAACTCAGAGACAAAACAGTGTTGAGGCACAAATCTGGGGAAGGAAACAGAAACATGTCTGAAGCTTTGAAGGACCTGAAGAGCACAGAGCCAATAAACTTTAATGGAAGAAGTTCTGAACCACAGACACTTTACCTAGAGCCGGAGCCAAACTGAGCAAACAGAGGAGAAGTGTCAAAGTAGTTGTCCAAGAACCTAAAGGTCACTCTGATGGAACTGCATACACTCTGTATGTTGGAGACCCTGTCAGAAGAACAACCATCTCTACAGACTTCCACCAATCAGGTCTGTATTGTAGACTGACCAGACAGAAGAAACTCTTTGGTACAAGGCACATGATGGCTCACTTAAGAGTTTTGGCCAAATTGCACCTGAAGGATTCTCAGATCATAAGACACAAGATTCTGTGGTCTGAAGAAACCAAGACTGAACACTTTGGTCTAAATTCCAAGCATGACATTTGGAGGAAACCAGGCACTTCTTCTCACCTGTACAATTCTATCCTAACAGTGAAGCTTGTTGGTGGCAGCACCATGCTGTGGAGTTGTTTCTCAGCAGCAGGGACTAGGAGGATCATCAGGATCAAGGGAGAGATGAACTGATCAAAATGCAGATACATCCTTGAGGAAAAGACTCACCTTCAAACAAAGCCAAGATGATGCAGTGGGGGCTTCAGGATGAGTCTCCGGATGTCCTTTAGTCAACCAGATCAACCAGAGCCTTGACTTAAACCCGAACCAGATTAAACATCTGTGGATTGACTTAAAAACAGAGGTACAGTGATGTTCGCCATCCAACCTGACAGAACTTGAGATGTTCTGCAGAGAGCAACCCAAGAAAAAGTAAAACTGTAACTGCTGATAAGAAGCTTCAACAAAGTGCTCAGTAAAGGGTCTGGATACTTACGTAAATGTGATATTTCAGGGGTTTTTTTTAAATTACTTTACAAAGCCTTGAAAAACTGTCTACACTTCTTTATTACGGTATGAAATACTTTTTCAGATCGATAAAGAAATACAGCTGTAATGTAGCAAAATGAGGAAAATGTAAATACTTGTGAATAATCTTCTGTATAGATTTTCACGTTTCTCATTTTAATGCCACTAATTGTTCATTATTTGTGATTCAAATAACATCTGTATCTCAGTCTGATTCAGGGAAAGAGATCAGACTCACCAGAACCCAGCTGTGTGTCCTTGCAGAGTGACTGGTCGATGGATCATCCATATAAATTTAAAGACCGTTCAACTGATCTGAGGTAAAGATTATTTAGAAAATAAGACACGGGGTAATTAAGGACAGAAAAAATGCTTTTTAATCTCCGGACTTCTTATCTAAAATTAACAGCTTTTTTATGTAATTCAAAAGTTTGTTTATTAAATCTAATTTAAAGTGATATTTCATAAAAAAAACATCTCATACAGTAGTTAGAGCTCCAGATTAAAATGTAGTTAATGGAAATTTCCTGACTAGACTTGTTCCGTTTTAATTGTGGGTCAAAATGCATGTTGAGTTTAAACACTGATTTTTTTTTTTTAAATGCACTGTTCAGTCAAGGAAATCACAATCATTTACGTTTTCACCAGCGCTGGAGTTACTGGGCCCAACAAAATAAATTTATTTCAGTTTGACATTTAAAGTCCACTAATTGTGTGTTAATTTTGGCTCTAACAAAATCTGTATCTCAGTCCGATTCAGGGAAAGAGATCAGACTCACCAGAGCCCAGCTGTGTGTCCATGCAGAGTGACTGGTCAATGGATCATCCATATAAATTTAAAGCACAAGACCGTTCTATTGATCCAAGGTAAAGATGATTTATTAAATAAGACTCTCTTTGGGGGGCACTTTGTCTCAGTGGTTAGCACATTTGCCTTGTACCTCCAGGGTTGGGGGTCAAATCTATGGAATTAAATTTGTGCCAAATATGTTGAATGTAACTTTTCATGAAATTAACAAAAATATACAATGGGAAAGAAGAGAAACTCTATGAAACTGAAGAAAGTGAACTCAGTGGCAAAAATTTAACAGTCTTCAAATAAACAGCATTATTTGTTAACAGTTTTCTAAGCTTACTTTACTCTAATCATGGTTTGTGAATGCGCTGCCAGAGTTGTCGTTTACGCCTTCAAAGTTTTCGTTTACGATCCACAAGTTTACGTTCGCCATTCTGACACAAACCTCTCGTGTGGGTGGGGCTTAACAGTGACTTTCTCTCATTGGCTAGTGAGATTTGGATGGACAGATCTCTGACCTGAAAGTAGAGACTCCAGTGGCACAAATTTTGGAGACCGTTCTGGATGCGGTTCTCTGTATAGTTATAGTGTTTGTACTTTGTTGTGGAGATTATTTACTTAATAGTATATTAGTTTGTAAATAATATTTGAGGTTTGGGTAGTCTCATAAAACTATTTTTTCAAGATGAGCTCTCAAGAGTGGCACGAGAGAGTCAATAGTCACACCAAGGTCTTTTACTGCTGCACATGATGAAACAGAAAGGCCATCCAGAGTTAATCAGAAGGTTACTTCTAGCTGCATGCTAGAAGTAACATACAACTGTGTGTCATCAGCGTAACAGTGGAAGCTAATACCATGTTTATGAATAATTTTGCCCAGAGGTAGCGTATATAAAGAAAAGAGCAGTAGCCCTTAAACAGAGCCTTGCGGGACACCAAACTTTACCTTAGTATGTATAGAGAAGTCACCATTTACATTTACAAACTGATAACGATCAGTCAAATAAGACCTGAGCCAGGAAAGGGCTGTTCCCTTAATGCCTACTACATTTTCCAGTCTATCGAGGAGAATAGCATGATCAATGGTATTAAAAGCTGCACTAAGGTCAAGCAGCACCAGCAAGGAGACACAACCCTGATCAGAGGCCAGTAGTAAGTCATTTACCACTTTAACCAGCGCTGTCTCTGTGCTATGATGAGGCCTAAATCCTGACTGATACATTTCATGAATGTTATTCCTGTGTAAGTGTGAGCATAGCTGCTGTGCTACAACCTTTTCTAGGACCTTGGAGATAAAGGGGAGGTTTTATATTGGTCTATAGTTAGACAGCTGACAGGGGTCAAGGTCAGTTTTTTTAATCAAGGGCTTGATAACTGCTAATTTAAAAGATTTAGGTACATAGCCAATGCTAAGGGAAGAACTGATTATCTTTAGAAGAGGTTCAATTGTTTCTGGAATTATCTGTTTGAAGAAACATGTAGGTAAAGGATCTAGTATACAGGCTGATGATTTTGATGATGAAATTAGTGAAATTTCTTCAGCCTCTCAAAGGGGAGTAACACTTTCTAATTGTTGATCTGATATTATTATATTATTATCTACAGGATTACTTATAAAATTGTCTGGTTTTAAATAATCTGAATTTTTTGTCTGATATTTTCAATTTTGTCATTGAAAAAATTTATGAAGTCATCGCTGCTATGTAATGACTGAGTGCATGCTTCTATTGTGGTCTTATTGCTAGTCAGTTTTGCTACAGTACTGGAATGGAACAGTAGAGCTTTAACTTGTCCAGTGGGCTAGTTAATAGATTTTTATTTGTTCACCCCTGATTTTTTAGTTGCCATTACAGTCAGTGTATATTTTCCACAGAATTCAAAAGAAGAAATCCAAATCTAAAATTAGCAGCAGAACAGAACAAGATCATCAGATGAGCACCACACCGCAGGCCATGATGAACATTAACCTGATAGACCCCAATAAAACACTGCAAACCGGTAAGGGCTCTAAGTCATGATTATTCCATCACTTAAACTTTAGAGGAAGAACATAGTCACTTTGGTTTTTTTTTTAATCATCTTCATATTTCAAGCACTTCTGTGAACAGTGGAGTTCAGTGGAGTCAGATGAGTGGTCTGACGTTAAATATAATAAATATTACACACTTACCTACTCAGGTACCAAATCTTATAAAAATAATTATACACTTATATTGCTGAATAGAAACAATTTGACAGTGTACTCAAATGTAGATAATATTTATTTAGACAAATGGTATTACGGATGGTGTTTGTAATACAGTATTTATTATCTTATTTTATTCTCCTGTTTAGAGCTGGACTTGGTCTCTGTGTGCCACCAAAAACTCAAATCCAACCTGAGAGAGAAGTTTAAAAGAATTAATGAAGGAATCTCACAACCTGGAAGCTCATCACTTCTGAATGAGATCTACACAGAGCTCTACATCACAGAGGGATGGAGTGGAGACGTCAATAATGAACATGAGGTGAGACAGATTGAGACAGTGTCCAGGAGACCAGCAACACAGGAGACACCCATCAAATGTAATGACCTCTTTAAAGACAAGTCCATCAGAAGTGTGCTGACTAAAGGAGTTGCTGGAATTGGAAAAACTGTCTCTGTGCAGAAGTTCATTCTGGACTGGGCTGAAGGAAAAGCAAATCAGGATGTCTTCTCCATGTTTCCACTCCCCTTTAGAGAGCTGAACCTGATGAAGCAGAAAAATCTCAGTCTGATGAAACTTCTTCATCACTTTTTCCCAGAAATGAGAAAACTAGAATTAATAGACTGCAAGTCCTACAAAGTCTTGTTCATCTTTGATGGTCTGGATGAGTGTCGACTTCCTCTAAATTTCCAGAACAATCAGAGATTGTATGACGTGACAGAATCAGCCTCAGTGGATGTGCTGCTGACAAACCTCATCAAGGGGAATCTGCTTCCCTCTGCTCTCCTCTGGATAACCTCTCGACCAGGAGCAGCCAATCAGATCCCTCCTGAGTGTGTAGACCAGGTAACAGAGATACGAGGGTTCAGTGATCCTCAGAAAGAGGAGTACTTCAGGAAGAGGATCAGTGATCAGAGTCTGGCCAATAAAATCATCACACACATGAAGTCTTCAAGAAGCCTCTACATCATGTGCCACATCCCAGTCTTCTGCTGGATCTCAGCCAATGTTCTAGAGAGAATGTTGTGTGAAGCAGAGAGTGGAGAGATCCCCAAGACTCTGACTCAAATGTTCACATGCTTCCTGATCTTTCAGATCAAACACAAGAACCAAAAGTACCATCAGAAATGTGACCCTGATCCTGAGCAGACCAGAGAGAGTATCCTGGCACTGGGAAAACTGGCTTTCCAACAGCTGGAGAAAGGAAACCTGATCTTTTATGAGGAAGACCTGAGAGAGTGTGGCATTGATGTCAGAGAAGTGTCAGTGTACTCAGGAGTGTGTACTCAGATCTTCAGAGAGGAGTTTGGGCTTCACCTGGGGAAGGTGTTCAGCTTTGTACATCTGAGTGTTCAGGAGTTTCTGGCTGCTTTATATGCATTTCTCTCCTTCATCAGCAGAAATGTAACAGAACAAACCACTGATCTGTCTGATCTTTTCAGAAAGTCACACACGTCTGATTTCCTCAGGAGTGCAGTGGACAAGGCCTTACAGAGTGAGAATGGAGACCTGGACCTGTTCCTCCGCTTCCTTCTGGGTCTCTCCCTGGAGTCCAATCAGACTCTCTTACGAGGCTTAATGCCACAGACAGGAAGCAGCTCTCACAACAAACAGGAAACAGTGGAGTACATCAAAGAGAAGATCAGGGAGAATCCATCTCCAGAGAAAACCATCAATCTGTTTCACTGTCTGAATGAACTGAATGATCATTCTCTAGTGCAGGAAATACAGACTTACCTGAACAACGAGGGTTCTCTGCACCTTCGCAGACCCTCTCTCTCTCCTGCTCAGTGGTCAGCTCTGGCATTTCTAATCCTAAGCTCAGAAGAGAAGCTAGATATGTTTTCTTTGTTTGGATATTATCTATCAGAGGAATGTTTTCTGAGGCTGCTGCCAGTGGTCAAAAGCTCCAGAATTTTTTCGTGAGTATAATTTTATTTATTAAAGTATTACTGCATGGTTTTCTATTTTAATGTAATGCTGAACTGCACTGTTTAAATTAATACTTGTTAATTATGGAATGCCTTATTAGTCTAAATTAAATAAATAATTTGAATATGATATAAATAATAAAATGGGTAAATGTGGCAATAAATATAAAAATATCAATTAATAAATAATTAATACTGTGGTTTATATTTAGAAAATAAATCAGTGTGTTGTTTATCAAGGCGACTTCTCTATACAAGAATTCATTAAGTATCTCTGCTGCTGTTCACTACAGAGCACATGCACACGAAGTTGTATAATTTTATTAATTTATAATTTCATTATTAATGTATCAGTAATGTATAATTAAATTAATGTATAATTTTATTTCAATTTTATAATGTGTTTATTTACCGCTACAGTTGCAAGAAAAAGTTTGTGAACCCTTAGGAATTTCCAACTAATTTACATGGATTACTTATAAAATGCATAAAATCTTCATCTAACTCATAATTATACACAAACACAATTTGATTAAAGTAATACCACACATAAAGTAGTTTCGGGTTTTATCGAGCATATTGAGTAATCATTCACAGTGCAGGCTGGAAAAAGGAAGTGAACGTCTGTGCTAACAACTTCTCCAAAAGCTTGAGGAGATGAGATTGGAAGTGTGGGGTGTACAAGTGCTTTGCCCTTTAAAAAAAGACACACAAAGTCTGGTTACTGACAAATCTGTTCTTCTCTAGAAGTATTAATTAGTTTGACCCATGCCTCGATCCCATCAACTTTCACAGGACCTTAGAATATGCGTTATAGAGATGAACAAAAGTGAAAAAGAATACAAACTCTTTTTGCTTTATTGTTCATATGTTCACTATCAGAAAAGCACTAAACATGAATGGTGTTGAGGGCAGTTTCTGTGGAATGTGCCACTTTGAAGCCAGACTTGTTAGGATCTCGGAGGTTGTTCTGTGAGATAGAGAGACAGCTGATTGTAGATGGTGCTTTTGAGGATTTTAGAAAGAAAAATTGAGATGCTGTGGCATGACCTGAAGAGGGCTCTTCAATCAAGACGGCCCAAATGTAACTCTGCTGCTGTTCACCACAGAGCACACGTCCACATCGGTTATATCATTTTACTGATGTTTTATAATGAGTTTAGTTACAACTAATAACTCGTTCTGTTTATTCACAGTCCTGACTGTGCAGCATTCCTTATGTTGATAACAAGCAATTAATCCAAACACCTGACTAAACCCTAACGATAGCGATAGCAGTCGACTCGTAAGCAGCTTCTGGTATTTTTGGCTGTAATGACATAACATGTACATGACACGTATAACATATATCTGACCACGCCCCTTCATTTCTGCCTTAAGGGTGATAAGATTGTTCTTTTTTTTTTCTAAATTAAATCTCTGATGGTTAAGTGGATGGGTTTTTTTTTTGTTTTTTTTTTTGTTTTTTTTTTTTATTACTCCTTGAGCCTGCCCCATTTCCTGCCCGTGTTCACAAAGCTCCGCCCCCTGGACCTACGGTGGTTGGTAAGAGTAAAGTTCAGCGAGAGTTACCAAGTTCAAGTATCATAAGGATTAGCATTATCAACATTAAGCACTGCAGAATAATAAGGAACTGTGGAGCTCTCGCTATACAACAAGCAGCTTTAGTTAATTCTGCTTTAAATTCTACACAGCACACAGTTCTTATACAGAATTAACTGATGAAGCCAGAAACTTCCTCCAACTAACTAGCTCATTTTTTATTCATTGGTCCGTTCCTTGGCCTCTAACCGAGCTCTTAGATTAGCATTTCCCTTCAGCAGGCACTGATTTACTGTGTCAGGCAATTAATGACAGTTATATTTTATTTATCCTGAGTAACTTTATGGTTCTGCCGAAATAATCTTCTTGTTGAAGTGGAAAACAGTAAAGCTCTGTATAAAGGCTGGATAATGTTAGCATTTTAGCATTTAGCTTTTGCCACCCTGGTTGTTCAAATGCTTAAAACCCAAGTTATAGCACTAAAACACGAAATTCGGCTCATTCTGATTAATACTGATTAGAATTCATTTATCCTGAGTGACATAATGCTACACAGGTACTCTGCTTTTTACAGCAGCTACCAGCGGAGCTCCGTGTCTCCAGTGTGCCGAGTAGAAGATGTTAGAATTTTAGCATTTACCTTTTTCAATGCAGATCAGAGTGTAGTGTTTGTAGAGACGTGAACGCGGATCAGAGTGTAGTGTTTGTAGAGACGTGAACGCAGATCAGAGCGTAGTGTCTGTAGAGACGTGAACGCAGATCAGAGTGTAGTGTCTGTAGAGACGTGAACGCGGATCAGAGCGTAGTGTTTGTAGAGACGTGAACGCGGATCAGAGTGTAGTGTCTGTAGAGACGTGAACGCGGATCAGAGCGTAGTGTGTGTAGAGACGTGAACGCGGATCAGAGTGTAGTGTTTGTAGAGACGTGAACGCGGATCAGAGTGTAGTGTTTGTAGAGACGTGAACGCGGATCAGAGTGTAGTGTTTGTAGAGACGTGAACGCAGATCAGAGTGTAGTGTCTGTAGAGACGTGAACGCGGATCAGAGCGTAGTGTCTGTAGAGACGTGAACGCAGATCAGAGCGTAGTGTCTGTAGAGACGTGAACGCGGATCAGAGCGTAGTGTCTGTAGAGACGTGAACGCGGATCAGAGCGTAGTGTCTGTAGAGACGTGAACGCGGATCAGAGTGTAGTGTTTGTAGAGACGTGAACGCGGATCAGAGTGTAGTGTCTGTAGAGACGTGAACGCGGATCAGAGTGTAGTGTCTGTAGAGACGTGAACGCGGATCAGAGTGTAGTGTCTGTAGAGACGTGAACGCGGATCAGAGTGTAGTGTGTGTAGAGACGTGAACGCGGATCAGAGTGTAGTGTTTGTAGAGACGTGAACGCGGATCAGAGTGTAGTGTCTGTAGAGACCTGAACGCAGGTCAGAGTGTAGTGTTTGTAGAGACGTGAACGCGGATCAGAGTGTAGTGTTTGTAGAGACGTGAACGCAGATCAGAGTGTAGTGTTTGTAGAGACGTGAACGCAGATCAGAGTGTAGTGTTTGTAGAGACGTGAACGCAGATCAGAGCGTAGTGTGTGTAGAGACGTGAACCCGGATCAGAGTGTAGTGTGTGTAGAGACGTGAACGCGGATCAGAGTGTAGTGTTTGTAGAGACGTGAACGCGGATCAGAGTGTAGTGTTTGTAGAGACGTGAACGCAGATCAGAGTGTAGTGTCTGTAGAGACGTGAACGCAGATCAGAGTGTAGTGTCTGTAGAGACGTGAACGCACATCAGAGTGTAGTGTCTGTAGAGACGTGAACGCGGATCAGAGTGTAGTGTCTGTAGAGACGTGAACGCAGATCAGAGTGTAGTGTGTGTAGAGACGTGAACGCAGATCAGAGTGTATTGTGTGTAGAGACGTGAACGCAGATCAGAGTGTAGTGTTTGTAGAGACGTGAACGCAGATCAGAGCGTAGTGTGTGTAGAGACGTGAACGCAGATCAGAGCGTAGTGTCTGTAGAGACGTGAACGCAGATCAGAGCGTAGTGTCTGTAGAGACGTGAACGCAGATCAGAGTGTAGTGTCTGTAGAGACGTGAACGCAGATCAGAGCGTAGTGTGTGTAGAGACGTGAACGCAGATCAGAGTGTAGTGTCTGTAGAGACGTGAACGCGGATCAGAGTGTAGTGTTTGTAGAGACGTGAACGCAGATCAGAGTGTAGTGTCTGTAGAGACGTGAACGCGGATCAGAGTGTAGTGTCTGTAGAGACGTGAACGCAGATCAGAGCGTAGTGTGTGTAGAGACGTGAACGCGGATCAGAGCGTAGTGTCTGTAGAGACGTGAACGCAGATCAGAGTGTAGTGTCTGTAGAGACGTGAACGCGGATCAGAGTGTAGTGTCTGTAGAGACGTGAACGCAGATCAGAGTGTAGTGTGTGTAGAGACGTGAACGCGGATCAGAGTGTAGTGTTTGTAGAGACGTGAACGCGGATCAGAGTGTAGTGTCTGTAGAGACCTGAACGCAGGTCAGAGTGTAGTGTTTGTAGAGACGTGAACGCGGATCAGAGTGTAGTGTTTGTAGAGACGTGAACGTGGATCAGAGCGTAGTGTCTGTAGAGACGTGAACGCAGATCAGAGCGTAGTGTGTGTAGAGACGTGAACCCGGATCAGAGTGTAGTGTGTGTAGAGACGTGAACGCGGATCAGAGTGTAGTGTTTGTAGAGACGTGAACGCGGATCAGAGTGTAGTGTCTGTAGAGACGTGAACGCACATCAGAGTGTAGTGTCTGTAGAGACGTGAACGCAGATCAGAGCGTAGTGTGTGTAGAGACGTGAACGCGGATCAGAGCGTAGTGTCTGTAGAGACGTGAACGCGGATCAGAGTGTAGTGTCTGTAGAGACGTGAACGCAGATCAGAGTGTAGTGTTTGTAGAGACGTGAACGCAGATCAGAGTGTAGTGTTTGTAGAGACGTGAACGCGGATCAGAGTGTAGTGTTTGTAGAGACGTGAACGCAGATCAGAGTGTAGTGTCTGTAGAGACGTGAACGCGGATCAGAGTGTAGTGTTTGTAGAGACGTGAACGCAGATCAGAGCGTAGTGTGTGTAGAGACGTGAACCCGGATCAGAGTGTAGTGTGTGTAGAGACGTGAACGCGGATCAGAGTGTAGTGTTTGTAGAGACGTGAACGCGGATCAGAGCGTAGTGTCTGTAGAGACGTGAACGCACATCAGAGTGTAGTGTTTGTAGAGACGTGAACGCGGATCAGAGTGTAGTGTTTGTAGAGACGTGAACGCAGATCAGAGTGTAGTGTCTGTAGAGACGTGAACGCGGATCAGAGTGTAGTGTTTGTAGAGACGTGAACGCAGATCAGAGCGTTGTGTTTGTAGAGACGTGAACGCAGATCAGAGCGTAGTGTTTGTAGAGACGTGAACGCGGATCAGAGCGTAGTGTTTGTAGAGACGTGAACGCAGATCAGAGCGTAGTGTTTGTAGAGACGTGAACGCAGATCAGAGTGTAGTGTCTGTAGAGACGTGAACGCAGATCAGAGTGTAGTGTTTGTAGAGACGTGAATGCAGATCAGAGTGTAGTGTTTGTAGGCTGCTCTCTCTCACGTGTGTGTGTTATGTACATGAGCTAATGGTGTTATAATAAATTGTAGCTGAGAGATTGTGGAGTGCAGAAAGACGTCGCTGCTCCTGTAAATGTGCTGATGTGGCGTCCTGTCCTTTGATTTCTGTGTGTCAGAGAAACACACTCACATTTCTGTTACATGGTAAAGAGTAAGTGTATTATGGCTGTGTGTTTGTGTGTGTGAGATCAGTGTTCTGATATTTCATTGTTTCTCTTCCAGTCTGTGGAAGTGTAATCTGACAGAGGAAAGCTGTAGAGTTCTGTCCTCAGTTCTCAGCTCAAACTCCTCCAGTCTGAGAGAACCGGACCTGAGTTACAATAACCTGCAGGATTCAGGAGTGACGCTGCTCTCTGCTGGACTGGAGAATCCACACTGTAAACTGGAGAAACTGGAGTAAGATCTCACACACACACACATACACACACACACACACACACACACACACCCTGACACAGACCCAAACTCATACACACACACGCGCGCACACACACACACACTGACACACACACACACACACACACACACACACACACTGATACAGACACACACACACACACAGACACACACATACACACACTCCCTGATACAGAGTGTTTTCTTTGGTGCAGTTTTTAAGGTGAGAACACAGCAATCACACTGTAATAATAATGTGGGCCGAGGATGGTATCAGGGTGTGTGTGTGCATGTGTGTGTGTGTGAGTATCAGGGAGTGTGTGTGTGTGTACAAATTCAAGAATACACACCATCGAGTTCAGGACGTGTTACAAATTCAGGACATAAATTGGCACGGAGCTCTACGACTTATAAAATGGCTCTGGAGTGAAAATCTCATTTGTTCTAAATATTCACAAAAAGCTAACAGAAAGTGTGTGTGTGTGTGTGTGTTTGGGTCTGTATCAGGGAGTGTGTGTGTGTGTGTGTGTATGATTTTGGGTCTGTGTCAGGGAGTGTGTGTGTGTGTGTGTGTGTGTTTGTCCTAACTTTGCTCAAAGTGTGTGAACACTGACTAGTGGACAAATGAGGAACAGCACCCAAAGTGTACGCACTTTACACAAAGATTCCTCTTTCATGTTTTATCCGTTTCTAGTTCTAGTTTGTTTCCTATAAACCGACCCCATGCCCTGACTCCTGCATGTGTGTGTTTATGGGTCTCACTAAACCCTGGAAAGCAGCACTCCATAGAGGTTCTTACAGGCGTCATTGCAAGTGTGTTCCAGGCTTCTAGCTTCCTTTAATTATACTTACACATGCTTTTGAACAAATTCTGCACCTAGACTACATATTCTGCTTCAAAAGTCAAGTCCTTGTAATTAAAGTATGTTTTAATGGTAATAATTTTAGATTTTATATTATTATTGCAAAGCAATGCAAAATATTATTATTATGTGAAAGTGTATTCTTCTTCTTATTATTATTTTTCAGTCTGATATTGTCCACTAAATCTTCCTACAGTTTTCAAGGCTACAACACTGAACCAATTCCTTGAATTTTGGTCTGATCAGGAATGTTGTGCTTTTGTACAGGTTTTTGATCGGATGTACAGTTTCCGCATAGCAACCATTTTTCTTCCAGATATTTTCCCATAGGGATGAATGGCAGAACGTTGTAAGCAAAAGTTTGTGTATCTTTCATATTATTTGGATACAAATACACTAGCAACACCATAGCAACCACCTGGGATACAATTGCAATCACCTAGCAACACCATAGCAACCACCTGGGATACTCAACTCAACTCAACTTTATTTATAAAGCACTTTCAACACCACAAGTGGAACCAAAGTGCTGTACAGAAAAAATAAAAGCTAAAATAAACTAAACAAGACAAAACCAAAAACATAAAATCAATACAAACATACGACATGCACCACTTACAAAGCATTATCGAATGCTAATGAAAACAAATAAGTTTTAGACGCACTCTGTAATACATCCAATGTAGAAGAGGATTTTACATACAGCGGAAGGTGATTCCAGAGCCTAGGAGCTGCAACAGAGAATGCACGATCACCTTTACATTCTAAACGGGACCGTGGAACCATGAGGAGCAACTGGTCATTTGAGCGCAGAGATCGACTAGATTTACAGGGACTGATTAAATTAGTAACATACTCTGGTGCAAGACCATGCAGAACCTTATAAACATACAACAGCACTTTGTAATGAATTCTGTATCGTATGGGTAACCAGTGCAGTTTCATTAACACAGGAGTAATATGCTCTCTCTTCTTGGTGCCCGTTAAAAGTCTGGCAGCTGAATTCTGAACAAGCTGCAAACGAGAGAGAGAGGCCTGATTCACACCCAGATACAACACATTACAATAATCCAAACGGGATGACACAAAGGCATGAACAACCTTCTCCATAAAAGAGGGGAAAAGAGAGGATAGACTCAGTTTAGATATAGATCTAAGATGGAAAAAGCTTTTCTTAACAACAGCATTGATTTGCTGGTCAAATTTAAGCTCGGAGTCAAAAATGACAGCAAGGTTTCTCACACTGAGCAGTTTTTTCCCAGGAATCAACTCCAGGCAGTCATAAACATTTTCTACACTCCCCATAGCATAGCATACCATAGCAATCACCTAGCAAGACCATAGTAACCACCTTGGATGCCATAGCAACACCTAGCAACCACCTGGGAGTTGCTTAGGCTGTGTGATCAAACACACATGCACTGATTATAGTAGTGAAAGTAATGGGACATAAATGTTTCCATGGTTACTACTCGTCTGTTTAACAGATTATTAAAAGGACATTAACCTCCTTCAATCTGATAGGACTATTATTCGGATTGGCCTCAGTCGGATTATTCCACTCCAACTGAGGTGTATACATAAACATTTTATTTCGATTGAGCTCTCAGTCAGATTATTACTGGATTACTAGGCTGCATGTGAACATAGCTAATGCCAGAATGGGAGATTGTGCAGTCTGCGTAACCACTTTGATTTGTTTCAGTAACTTTGACTCTCTGTTTCGGTTAAAGGTCTGTAGAATCTTTTTCCATTAAATCCACTAGTATTTTCTAAATCCTCAGATATGAATGTATGAACCAAAATCTTTGTACAGGCAATTTATTTTTGAATATTAGGTTTTCAGGCGTAAGCGTACAGCCTTGCATTTGTTTTCCTTCAGAAACATGCTCCCATAGAGCACTAGAAACAGGACTAAAGGTACTAACAGCTCCATGAGGACAGATAACATCAGAGAAACTGGATTATTAACCTGACTGTAAAGTACCACTAGTATTGGCATGTTACACTTATATTTATTTATTTTTCTATATTATTATTATTATTATTATTATTAATATTGTTGTTATAGTTATTAGTATTAGTATTACTGTTATTATATCATTATTATAGAAATTAAAAGGCACTAATATAATATTAAAATAAACTCAGATATTGTGATATTAAAAGTCATGTTTATTATTATGTCATTTTTATTTTCACTAATAAAATACACTATATCTGATGTATTGAATGTAGAGACGTGAACGCAGATCAGAGCGTAGTGTGTGTAGAGACGTGAACGCAGATCAGAGTGTAGTGTTTGTAGAGACGTGAACGCACATCAGAGTGTAGTGTCTGTAGAGACGTGAACGCACATCAGAGCGTAGTGTCTGTAGAGACGTGAACGCACATCAGAGTGTAGTGTCTGTAGAGACGTGAACGCACATCAGAGTGTAGTGTTTGTAGAGACGTGAACGCACATCAGAGTGTAGTGTTTGTAGAGACGTGAACGCAGATCAGAGCGTAGTGTCTGTAGAGACGTGAACGCACATCAGAGTGTAGTGTCTGTAGAGACGTGAACGCAGATCAGAGTGTAGTGTCTGTAGAGACGTGAACGCAGATCAGAGTGTAGTGTGTGTAGAGACGTGAACGCAGATCAGAGTGTAGTGTCTGTAGAGACGTGAACGCGGATCAGAGTGTAGTGTTTGTAGAGACGTGAACGCGGATCAGAGTGTAGTGTCTGTAGAGACGTGAACGCAGATCAGAGTGTAGTGTCTGTAGAGACGTGAACGTGGATCAGAGTGTAGTGTGTGTAGAGACGTGAACGCGGATCAGAGTGTAGTGTTTGTAGAGACGTGAACGCAGATCAGAGTGTAGTGTCTGTAGAGACGTGAACGCAGATCAGAGTGTAGTGTTTGTAGAGACGTGAACGCGGATCAGAGCGTAGTGTCTGTAGAGACGTGAACGCGGATCAGAGTGTAGTGTTTGTAGAGACGTGAACGCAGATCAGAGTGTAGTGTCTGTAGAGACGTGAACGCGGATCAGAGTGTAGTGTTTGTAGAGACGTGAACGCGGATCAGAGTGTAGTGTTTGTAGAGACGTGAACGCAGATCAGAGTGTAGTGTTTGTAGAGACGTGAACGCGGATCAGAGTGTAGTGTGTGTAGAGACGTGAACGCAGATCAGAGCGTAGTGTCTGTAGAGACGTGAACGCAGATCAGAGTGTAGTGTTTGTAGAGACGTGAACGCGGATCAGAGTGTAGTGTTTGTAGAGACGTGAACGCGGATCAGAGTGTAGTGTCTGTAGAGACGTGAACGCGGATCAGAGCGTAGTGTCTGTAGAGACGTGAACGCAGATCAGAGTGTAGTGTGTGTAGAGACGTGAACGCAGATCAGAGTGTAGTGTCTGTAGAGACGTGAACGCGGATCAGAGCGTAGTGTCTGTAGAGACGTGAACGCAGATCAGAGTGTAGTGTCTGTAGAGACGTGAACGCAGATCAGAGTGTAGTGTTTGTAGAGACGTGAACGCAGATCAGAGCGTAGTGTTTGTAGGCTGCTCTCTCTCACGTGTGTGTTTTGTACGTGAGCTAATGGTGTTATAATAAATTGTAGCTGAGAGATTGTGGAGTGCAGAAAGACGTCGCTGCTCCTGTAAATGTGCTGATGTGGCGTCCTGTCCTCTGATTTCTGTGTGTCAGAGAAACACACTCACATTTCTGTTACATGGTAAAGAGTAAGTGTATTATGGCTGTGTGTGTGTGTGTGTGTGTGTGTGTGTGTGTTTGAGATCAGTGTTCTGATATTTCATCATGTCTCTTCCAGGCTGCGTGACTGTAATCTGACAGAGGAAAGCTGTAGAGTTCTGTCCTCAGCTCTCAGCTCAAACTCCTCCAGTCTGAGAGAACTGAACCTGAGTTACAATAACCTGCAGGATTCAGGAGTGACGCTGCTCTCTGCTGGACTGGAGAATCCACACTGTACACTGGAGAAACTGGAGTAAGAACATCTCACACACACACACACACACACTCCCTGATACAGAGCCAAACTCACACACACACACACACACACACACACACACACTCCCTGATACAGAGCCAAACTCACACACACACACACACACACATACACACTCCCTGATACAGACCCAAACGCACACACACACACACACACACACATACACACTCCCTGATACAGAGCCAAACTCTCTCACACACACAAACACTCCCTGATACAGACCTAAACGCACACACACACACACACACACACACACACTCCCTGATACAGACACAAACTCACACACACACACGCACAGAGTTTTTTTTTTTAGTTTGTCTTGTCTGCTTTCGCATGTGCAGTGTGTAGTTGGGGTGAATTGACCCCTAGTGTGTTTTCCTCTTTGGTGCAGTTCTTCAGGTGAGAACACAGCGGTCACACTGTAATAATAATGTGGGCTGAGGATGGTGTGTGTGTTTAAGTCTGTATCAGGGTGTGTGTGTGTGTGTGTGGGTGTGTGTGTCCTAACTTTGCTCAAAGTGTGTGTACACCGACTAGTGGACAAATGAGGAACAGCACCCAAAGTGTACGCACTTTACACAAAGATTCCTCTTTCATGTTTTATCCGTTTCTAGTTCTAGTTTGTTTCCTATAAACCGACCCCATGCCCTGACTCCTGCATGTGTGTGTTTATGGGTCTCACTAAACCCTGGAAAGCAGCACTCCATAGAGGTTCTTACAGGCGTCATTGCAAGTGTGTTCCAGGCTTCTAGCTTCCTTTAGTTATACTTACACATGCTTTTGAACAAATTCTGCACCTAGACTACATATTCTGCTTCAAAAGTCAAGTCCTTGTAATTAAAGTATGTTTTAATGGTAATAATTTTAGATTTTATATTATTATTGCAAAGCAATGCAAAATATTATTATTATGTGAAAGTGTATTCTTCTTATTATTATTTTTCAGTCTGATATTGTCCACTAAATCTTCCTACAGTTTTCAAGGCTACAACGCCGAACCAATTCCTTGAATTTCGGTCTGATCAGGAATGTTGTGCTTTTGTACAGGTTTTTGATCGGATGTACAGTTTCCGCATAGCAACCATTTTTCTTCCAGATATTTTCCCATAGGGATGAATGGCAGAACGTTGTAAGCAAAAGTTTGTGTATCTTTCATATTATTTGGATACAAATACACTAGCAACACCATAGCAACCACCTTGGATACAATTGCAATCACCTAGCAACACCATAGCAACCACCTGGGATACCATAGCAATCACCTTGCAACACCATAGCAACCACCTGGGATACAATTGCAGTCACGTAGCAACACCTAGCAACCACCTGGGAGTTGCTTAGGCTGTGTGATCAAACACACATGCACAGATTATAGTAGTGAAAGTAATGGGACATAAATGTTTCCATGGTTACTACTCGTCTGTTTAACAGATTATTAAAAGGACATTAACCTCCTTCAATCTGATAGGACTATTATTCGGATTGGCCTCAGTCGGATTATTCCACTCCAACTGAGGTGTATACATAAACATTTTATTTCGACTGAGCTCTCAGTCAGATTATTACTGGATTACTAGGCTGCATGTGAACATAGCTAATGCCAGAATGGGAGATTGTGCAGTCTGCGTAACCACTTTGATTTGTTTCAGTAACTTTGACTCTCTGTTTCGGTTAATGGTCTCTAGAATCTTTTTCCATTAAATCCACTAGTATTTTCTAAATCCTCAGATATGAATGTATGAACCAAAATCTTTGTACAGGCAATTTATTTTTGAATATTAGGTTTTCAGGCGTAAGCGTATAGCCTTGCATTTGTTTTCCTTCAGAAACATGCTCCCATAGAGCACTAGAAACAGGACTAAAGGTACTAACAGCTCCATGAGGACAGATAACATCAGAGAAACTGGATTATTAACCTGACTGTAAAGTACCACTAGTATTGGCATGTTACACTTATATTTATTTATTTTTCTATATTATTATTATTATTATTATTATTATTATTATTAATATTGTTGTTATAGTTATTAGTATTAGTATTACTGTTATTATATCATTATTATAGAAATTAAAAGGCACTAATATAATATTAAAATAAACTCAGATATTGTGATATTAAAAGTCATGTTTATTATTATGTCATTTTTATTTTCACTAATAAAATACACTATATCTGATGTATTGAATGTAGAGACGTGAACGCAGATCAGAGTGTAGTGTCTGTAGAGACGTGAACGCACATCAGAGTGTAGTGTTTGTAGAGACGTGAACGCAGATCAGAGCGTAGTGTCTGTAGAGACGTGAACGCACATCAGAGTGTAGTGTCTGTAGAGACGTGAACGCAGATCAGAGTGTAGTGTCTGTAGAGACGTGAACGCGGATCAGAGTGTAGTGTCTGTAGAGACGTGAACGCAGATCAGAGTGTAGTGTCTGTAGAGACGTGAACGCGGATCAGAGTGTAGTGTTTGTAGAGACGTGAACGCGGATCAGAGTGTAGTGTTTGTAGAGACGTGAACGCGGATCAGAGCGTAGTGTGTGTAGAGACGTGAACGCAGATCAGAGTGTAGTGTCTGTAGAGACGTGAACGCAGGTCAGAGTGTAGTGTCTGTAGAGACGTGAACGCAGATCAGAGCGTAGTGTTTGTAGAGACGTGAACGCGGATCAGAGCGTAGTGTGTGTAGAGACGTGAACGCAGATCAGAGTGTAGTGTCTGTAGAGACGTGAACGCAGGTCAGAGTGTAGTGTCTGTAGAGACGTGAACGCGGATCAGAGCGTAGTGTTTGTAGAGACGTGAACGCAGATCAGAGCGTAGTGTTTGTAGAGACGTGAACGCGGATCAGAGTGTAGTGTCTGTAGAGACGTGAACGCACATCAGAGTGTAGTGTCTGTAGAGACGTGAACGCGGTTCAGAGTGTAGTGTCTGTAGAGACGTGAACGCGGATCAGAGTGTAGTGTCTGTAGAGACGTGAACGCGGATCAGAGTGTAGTGTTTGTAGAGACGTGAACGCGGATCAGAGCGTAGTGTTTGTAGAGACGTGAACGCGGATCAGAGCGTAGTGTCTGTAGAGACGTGAACGCAGGTCAGAGTGTAGTGTCTGTAGAGACGTGAACGCAGATCAGAGCGTAGTGTTTGTAGAGACGTGAACGCGGATCAGAGCGTAGTGTGTGTAGAGACGTGAACGCAGATCAGAGTGTAGTGTCTGTAGAGACGTGAACGCAGGTCAGAGTGTAGTGTCTGTAGAGACGTGAACGCAGATCAGAGCGTAGTGTTTGTATAGACGTGAACGCAGGTCAGAGCGTAGTGTCTGTAGAGACGTGAACGCGGATCAGAGTGTAGTGTTTGTAGAGACGTGAACGCAGATCAGAGCGTAGTGTCTGTAGAGACGTGAACGCGGATCAGAGCGTAGTGTCTGTAGAGACGTGAACGCGGATCAGAGTGTAGTGTCTGTAGAGACGTGAACGCAGATCAGAGTGTAATGTGTGTAGAGACGTGAACGCAGATCAGAGCGTAGTGTGTGTAGAGACGTGAACGCAGATCAGAGTGTAGTGTCTGTAGAGACGTGAACGCGGATCAGAGTGTAGTGTCTGTAGAGACGTGAACGCAGATCAGAGTGTAGTGTCTGTAGAGACGTGAACGCAGATCAGAGTGTAGTGTTTGTAGAGACGTGAATGCAGATCAGAGTGTAGTGTTTGTAGGCTGCTCTCTCTCACGTGTGTGTGTTATGTACATGAGCTAATGGTGTTATAATAAATTGTAGCTGAGAGATTGTGGAGTGCAGAAAGACGTCGCTGCTCCTGTAAATGTGCTGATGTGGCGTCCTGTCCTCTGATTTCTGTGTGTGAGAGAAACACACTCACATTTCTGTTACATGGTAAAGAGTAAGTGTATTATGGCTGTGTGTGTGTGTGTGTGTGTGTGTGAGATCAGTGTTCTGATATTTCATCATTACTCTTCCAGGCTGTGTTTGTGTAATCTGGAAAGCTGTAGAGATCTGAGACGTGTGTATGAACACAATCTACAGCAGAGATTTAATAAATTCAGCAACATTCAGTTTCCTTCTGTGATCATTTTAATTGTAGTGATCTGATATGTTTTCATTGTTGTGTGTGTGAGATGGAGAGTAAATGTACTGTATATAAAGATTTTGTGTAGTTGATGTTGTCAGTGCTAAAGCTGAGTGTGTTAAATGTGAGAAGTTTTTCTTTCTTGCAGGTTGTGTAAATGCAGTATTACAGATGAAGGTTGTGCTGCTCTGGCTTCAGCGCTGAGGTCAAACTCCTCATCACACCTGAGAGAACTGAGTCTGAAGGGTAATAAAATAGGAGAAACAGGAGTGAAGCTGCTCTCTGATCTAAAGGAGGATCCAACCTGTAAACTGGAGAAACTACAGTGAGTTACTGACTTACTGTCTCTTTACACACACACACACACACACACACACACCTTCAGTAACCAGGAGGAAACCTTTGGACTATTTTTTAATTAAATCTATCAAATTAAACCTGTTTGTCATGATCTCTCTCTCTCTCTCTCTCTCTCTCTCTCTCTCTCTCTCACACACACACACACACACAAACCCCAGTGTTTTTCAGTTTTTTCTTTAAAGCTTTAACAGTATTTCTTTAGATGTCATCTTTATTTTTATCACTTGTTTTTATTTTTGTGTGTGTGAGTGTGTTTACGAGAGAGGATAATTACTTTAGGTAAATTGTAAAGTATTGTAAGATATTGAATAATTGAATCCATTGTGTACTGTATAATATTGTCAGCTTTTACTGTAAGTACTGTATAATGATGGTTTGATTGATTAAACCTAATCATAAACTAATTCTACTGGAAAAACAAGACACCAAGAATTAAACTAGCCACTGTACAGAAATTTACAGAAAAGCAAAGGAGGTTCAGCACCCAGTTTCCAAACATCTACTTTGTAAACCAATATCTCACTAAATGAACCGATCCAAACGACCAGAACAACTCCGGGTTAGTCAGAACGCCGAACAATCTGATTATCTGACCTGCTGTTTCTCAGTACAGCTATAAAACAACAGCTCTGCTTCACCAATACAGTAATCTCAACAACTCTGAAAGCTTGGTCCAGATTAACACCTGAGGGGAGCACTTATCATTTTCAGCTCGTGGAAACAAAAATGTATAACACAGCTGGGATACGTATTCAAAAATAACAAAACTCTAAGTGTAATATAAAAATAACTGCAATCCCCACTGTTAATAGAAATCAATATTAAAGGTAACAACTACAAAAAACTACTTTCCAAATGATATACAATAATATCTCTGAATGATCTAACTTCACTTCAGCACCGGTCTGAAGTCAGTTCTGCTTCCTGGGGTTTATCACAGTCTTCCAGTATGACCACCTTGGACTCCATTTCCCATCAGCCTGACTCCTGTTTACGCACAACTTTCCCCATTGATTAGTTTGGGTATTTATACCCTGTTGTTTCTTTTCTTAGTTACTAAGCTTCTGTAGCTTATTGTGTGTTTTATGCCACATTTTCCTAATTCTTATTTCACTCAATATATGACTCTTGGTTTGACTTTGTTTTGTTTGTATTTTATTTCATGAAAATCCTGCACTTGCATCTGTTTCCACTGCTGCCTGACACACTGTATCCCTCATAGTGGAGAAATGGGAAAAGGGAAAGATGTGGTGTTTTCTCTTTTTTATTACTCGAGGTGGATAGGGACGGGTGTAAATGAGGGAGTGGGGGATACACACACAAAACCCACTACTGTCCGGAATGTTTAAGTCTAGAATACTGTATAATACTGTATACTGTAGCTGTTAAACATCTAAAGCAGTTTTAAAATTCCACCCTCGTCCTCACACACTGTTTAGGAGAGGGAGGAGAGGGGAATGGACCTGTTTGTGTGTGTGTGTGTGTGTGTGTGCGTTTACACTGATGTTGTTTTTAAGGATGCAGAGAATCAACTGTGATTAATGTTGTCTGTCATTCTGTCCTGTTCTCTGTCTTACAGCATTGAGGTGTATATCGCTCCCACTCGGCCCACCAGCACCAACACGTGTCCTCAAACCTCAAGCTTCTGGTCCTGGCTAAAGTTCTGGTGAAGCGTTAGAACCCGTCCCACATTTCCAGCAGTTTGTGGCTGTGCTGTAACATAAGAGCAAGTGATTTGTTTCTCCACAGAGGACTGATTTACAGTTGTGATACTGATTTTTATTTCTTTATTACTTTTATTTGTTTTTTAATTTTTTCTTGAAAAATAATTTTCAAACCTGTTTGCTGTTTGCTAATGTGTTTTTAATTCAAATGGAAATGATTTGTTGTCAGTGATGAATTGACCATGCCTCTATCTGCTGACCGGTTCCTTAGGTCCAGATCAGCAGGTTCTTGTGCCAGACGTGTTTTTGCTGAACAATAACCGATATTTTGTGGTGGAAAAGTGCAGAATAGTTCTGGCACTGGCACCTTATTACAAAAACATATACATTATCTGATTCTACATGAAAATGTGTTTTTGCGTCCTTATTGACCAAATCTAAGCTCACATCACTGTGCACACTCTGCATGACATCACTTCCTGTACACATGACTGCAACAGATCTGTCTACATCATCAGTGTTATGCTCCGCCCTTTTTCTGTGTGTGCCTGTGTTCTGTCTTCTGTCCAGGTGCTTTACATCCAGGATCTGGCTACATCATCTCCATGTAATAAAACAAATCAAATAGATTCACTAGAAAGTAACATCTTTTCTACTGCATTTTAATGTAACGTCACACTGCATTTATCTTTGACTGTTGAACATATTTAGATCCTTTTATGAAAAAAAAACTTTATACATGTATACCTGCATTTTAATGTAACATCTCACTGCATTTAGCTTTAACATATTTAGATCCTTTTATGAAAAAATCTTTGTACATATTCTGTATGTATACCTGCAATTTAACACAGTTTTGTATGTTGATATATTAATGTACGTTATATGTAATACAAAATAAAGGTAACTTTGAATACACACATTTCAGGTGTTTGATTACAAACCTTTCTGAAGCAGTAACTGTTCTGTCTCCGTAGCATGATCACTTCCTGTCTCTCAGGTGCTGCAGCATTGGGTGTGGGCTGAACAGAGGAAGTTACTGCATGGAAAGCATTAAATAATTCAATTTAATAAACAGTTTAATATGGACAAGTACATTTAAGTCCTACATGATGAAGGAGACTGGAGCCCAAAATCAAAATCAGGCATTTGTCCCTCAGGTTTCTCTAATGCCACATCACAATCAATGTCCGCTGTAAAGTATTTAAGACAGAACATTTTCAGGAATGAATGAAGGAATATTCTGAGCACTGCTCTGTTTCTCTGTGCACAGCTTCTTCAAAATTTAACAGTTCTTTAAGCTTCCATAGCTTCCCAGTCCAGAGTCACCCCAGGAGGTGATTGGTTAGTAAACAAATTATTATTATTATTATTATTATTATTAGTAGTAGTAGTAGTAGTAGTAGTAGTATTGGTGGTTAAAATAAAAAAAGACATGTAATAGTTTTAACGTATGTCTCCATCATGGGTCATATCCAGTTTCAGCTGAAGACACCCAACAGCACAAGCTCCTTTGAACTGTGTGTGCACCAATTTTATTTCTAAAGTGTACATTTTTAGTTATTATTAACAAGCTGATCTTTATTGTTGAATGGGCAATAAAGGTGTTTGTTTCTGTTGATATGTATTTTCTTACCTTCACAGTTGTGTATGTATGATGAAGCATGCAGTTTGAAACCTTTCTCTGGTTTGCTAGAAGGAGCTTTGCAAGTATTCTTACATATCTGATGAAGAACATTGAAGGTCAGTACTGATACCTTCATAATTCCAAGTTCATAATTGGTTTCCATGATATTCAGAGCTTCAGCTCTGAGTGATTACTAGCTTCTCTAGAGGCCAGCGACAGCGATGTGTCAGCCATCACATCACTGACCATGGCAGATCAACTGTCTTCTGTCTGGATGTTCCCTGTACTCATGGTCAAAAGCTCTCTCAAACCACACTATGTCAACAGCTGCTCTGTTGACATACTGCATTTGTGCTTCAGTGTTCGAACTAGGTATAGAGTGCTCTGCTGCACTGTACCTGAGCTTGCAGCGCACGCTTAGAAGCGGACAAATATCACACTCACTGAATACTGAGCAAAATGCATCAACCAAGTACCAAGTACTAAACTGGCACAGCATCTGTCTAAGCAATCTAACACTTTTTGTCTGGCACTCTCCTACTCAACACTAACAGTGAGTATGTCAGCCATGTGGACATTCAACAACCTATTTATAAAAGGATTATATTGAAATGTGCTGTTATTTCTTTTTTAATTGTTTACTGTGCATTACTGAAAAATCACCTAAAAATCCACCATCCACCTGAGTTTTATGCAATTGCCAAAGTATCCAACTGCACAGCTGGTAAAATGGAAAATTGTGACCAGGAAAAAAATCTAAATCACGCAACCCTAGTATGTCACCATGTTATGAACACCGGATAACCGCCAGGGTCCCCCGTCACAAGGAAACTAAGCCAAACCTGGTGAAAAAATTCCAGAGAGAATGATTGCCAGTACAGATGTCATTTTATAATGTCATATGGTCAGCACATGACTGTGTTAAAGTTCTTGACATGGGTGCACATCCATATATGAAGGTGTCCAGGTATTGAAATGTTATCTAGTGTCCACAGGACATGGTTACATATGCAAGCTAACATTTCCCATATAATATAATATAATATAATACACTTTATGAGTGATGACAATGATGAGATCATGTGATCATGTGGTCATGTGGTCATTATAACTCAGTCCTGACCTCAGTGTGACCTCTCAGAGTGAGCGTCTTACTGCACCTCTCACAGCGCAGACGCAGCCGTGCCAGTCCTTACCCAGGTACATCACCTTCTCCGCTAACACACACACACCTTATGTTACACTAATACACAAGCTAACCAGCTGGAATGCCAGCTATCAGCTGACTGTTTACACATCAGTAACTGGATCATCTGTAAAGGGCTGACTGCCCCACCACCAGAGGGAGACAGAGAGCTGCTACTCAGTAATTAGTTCTAAGTGGCTCCACCTGTGACTGGCCTATTTAAGGTCTGCTTACAGGTTGCTCACTCAGTCTTGAGTTTTCCTTGTTGAGTGCAGTACTGAGACTAAGCCGGTAATTTGTTAAAAATTCTTGAGTTTATGTCTTGATCTTTCATACTACATCAGACCAAACTTCTTGGAGCTGTCTCTTGGGGTTTCTATGGCTTTGTCCAGTTCCTTGCTTAAAAAACCCTTGGGTTTATTTATTTTCCTCCTAAGTCAGTCCTTTCTGACCTTTTGTTTTTTGGGTTACCCATCTCGGTGTTTAGGCTAGGCCCACTCCGAGTGCTTTGTTTATCCTCACTGGGCTGCATGTTGGTCTCTCAATCCTCCAGTCCCAGCTTCAAGTCCAGTGTGGGGTGACCCTTTGTTTTTTTTTTTCCTCATCTTTGGAGGTGTTCTTCCCTCAGTTTGCTTTCAAAGGCCTAGCCCCACTTCTCTAATCCCTACCCCTTGGTTAGCACCTTGTACACGTCAGTTTTTAGATAGTTCGGCACTTGGGTTTACCCCCCCAATCTCAGTTCATAAAGCAGTGAGTAACATTCGTGTCTTTAGGAGCCATGATGGAGTTCAAGCCTGCATTTCAACAAAAATACACTTGTAGAAAAAATGGTAACAAAGCGTACAAATATTCTAATAAAATAATAAATCCATTTCATTACAAACACATCATTTAAAAGGTCACATTACATTTTTATTTGGGGGAAATTTTTACATTAAAACACTGTGGTTTTTCCAACACTTTTTTATTTCATGTTCTTTAAATAATTACTGCAAAATGAAGTGTTTTTTCTAGCTGTCAGGGATTTCCCCCTTGTGCCAAGCGCTGCATGAAGAAGCGCTCAGCGCGTAACAGCCCGCGGTGCTACGGCACTGACTGTGTTTTGTTTTGGTTCATGTCCTCTCTCTACCCTTGTATTACTGGTTGTTTCCGTCATGTGTCCTTATTGCTCGCATCTGTTTTCAGTTTAACTCTTGATTAGTTTGAATATTTAAACCCTTGTGTGTCTTTTGTCCGGTGCAAAGTAATGTTCAGTGTTAGGCACCTGACTTTGCCAAGCCTCTTGTTTCATATTGTTATACTACGAGTTATTGACCTAGTTTCATTTTCTCATTTGTGTATTTTGATTATCCCAGTTATCGTTGTCTATAAATCGCCCGACTCTTGTCTGTTTCCTGTTTCTGTCTTTGGATTCATGTTTTGGATTTGTTTACCTGCCTCTCTAATAAATCTCCTTTTACTGCAATTGCATCCGTCTCAACTCGCTGTCCCTGACAGATTACTTCACCAGTAACATAGATGCAGCAGGAAGGTGAGAGGGGTGTTATGCTTCACTGTGCCGGCCTTTGATTCTGTGAAATTCCCACAGTTTTTTTGACATCGACACCCCGGCCCCCTTTGATGGCACTGAAAGCCTTCTGAAAGGATTCCTGCTTCAGAGCCAAATTTATTTTGAAATCATATTGAACCCCAAGCCTGAGGAGAAGCAGTGGCTAAGGTTCTTGTTGTCCCGGTTCATCGTCAGAGCCCACCAGTGGGTGGAGCTTCTGGTCGTCACTGGAACCATGGGTCTAGGAAGCATTTCGGAATTTGTATGTCTCATGAGATTGATTTACGGGAAGGCCGACTTTAACTTCAATTTATAATTTATTCAGACCTCCTTCCAGAGGCCAACACGTTGGGCTCTCTTGCTGAGCGTCAGAGCTCGACATGGCGGCCTCCTCTGCAGAGGTCCCTCCAGAGGCTGACAGGATGGCTTCCACTGCAGAGCTCCAGCTTGAGGCCGACAAGGTGACCTCCCCTGCAGAGCACCCTCCAGAGGCCTACTGGGCAGCCTCCCAAGTCCAGCTCCTGCTTGATGACAACGGTACGTCTTCCCATTCCCTGCTCCTGCTAGAACATGACGGCATGGCCTCCCATGACCTGTTCATGCCAGAGGCTGACGGTGCGGCCTCCCAAGTCTTGCTCCTGCTTGAGGTCAACAGCATGGAAGAAGATCCACCAAGAACCACCTGAATCCATGCAGCTGGGTAGCATTCGGATCTCTCTGTCAGAAAGTGACTGTCACATGAGGGAGTGGTGCTGTTTATACTGCAGTTGCCGTGGGCACTTTCGTTCTGCTGTCCCGAGCTCTCAGGAAAAGCCCCATCCCCTGCAGTCAGGGGACAGCTGTGACGGGAGTTACCCAAACCTCTTCATCCACCAACTCAGGACAGTATCTACCAGCCACACTCTCCTAGAATAACCAACAACACTTGCTCCAGGCCTTGGTGGATTTGGACATGGCTGGTAACTTCATGGACTTGTCCTTAACCAGGAATCCCCGGATTTCCTCTGACTCACTCTCTTCTCCCCTGGTGGTTACAGCCTTGGACGGAAGACCCCTGGGCCACAGGGATGTAACCCATCAAACTTACCCTACATCTTTCTATTCTTGAACACCAGGAGGAGTTTAATTTCCACCCAATACAGTCTCCTGAGTTCCCTGTGATCTTTGGTCACTCCTGGCTTCTTCATCATAATCCACATATCAACTGGTCCACTGGCACTATCCTTGAGTGGGGCCCCATCTGTCATGCTACCTGTCTTTTCTCAAGCTCCCCAGATCCCATTCCCGAGTCTCTATATTCCCAAGATCTTGAGTTCCCACCCAGTACCATGATCTCAAGACAGTCTTCAGCAAGCAGAGGGCCACCACTTGATCACCACACTGTCCATATGACTGCACCATTGACCTGCTCCCAGGCACCATTCCCCCTAGAGGTTGAATCTAACCCCGAGCAGGCAGCTATGGATTATTACATCAAGGAAGCCCTCACTGCTGGTTTCAATCGCCCTTCCACCTCCCCTGCTGGCACAGAATTTTTCTTCATGTGCAAAGAAGATGGCGGCCTTTGCGCCATGCATAGATTACCAAGGTCTTAACAGAGTCACAGTCCAGAATCACTACGCCTTGCTACTCATGACCACCTCCTTCAAGTTATTACAGGGAGCTTCCATGTTCACTAAACTCAACTTGCGCAATGCATACCACCTTGTGCACATCACGCAAGGGGACAAGTGAGATCCCCTTGCCTGCATGTCTCAAGTGCAGTTCCTTGGATTCATCATTAATCCTCGCAACATCCAGATGGATCACAGAAAGGTTCGAGCAGTCACTGATTGGTCCACTTCCACTTCAGTGAGGGTGGTGCAGCGGTTCCTTGGCTTTGTGAACTTTTATAATTTATTTGCAACTTTAACTCTGTGGTGGCCCCACTCTCTGCCATCACTAAGAGTAAGAACCCCTGTTTTTGTTGGAGCCCTGAAGCTGAGACCACTTTCATGGAACTTAAACATTGTTTCACCTTAGCAGATGCCTTGGATGAGTTGTAGTTCTCTCCCAGGAGATAAAGATAATAAACTACATCATTGTGCCTTCCTTTCCCATCACTTTACACCAGCTGAAAGGAATTATGATGTGGGGGACCGAGAATTACTGGCTGTCAAGCTGACAGATGAGGAGTGGAGACATTGGCTTGAGGGGGCTCAGCACCTATTTCAGGTATGCATCAACCATAAGAACCTGTAATACATTCAGCAGGCCAAACGGCACAACCCTCGCCAAGCGTGATGGTCTTTGTTCTTTAACCAGTTCCAGTCTTGTCTTACCACCTGGGCTACAAGAATCTTAAGCCTGATGCCCCGTCTTGAGTATACTCGCCCACTGATCGTGAGGAATCTGTTATGCCCATAATCCTGAGCTCCTGAGGAACCTGTTATGCCCATAATCCTGAGGTAGTGGCTCCTGTTAGGTGGGAAATAGAAGCCATGGTAAGACAAGCACATGCCCAAGAACCTGACCCAGGGGGGGACCTGCTAAATGCTTGTTTGTACCTAGGTCTGTCCATTCCCATGTTCTCCAGGGGGGTCACTCCTTCCAACTACTGTCACCCGGGCACTACTTGCAACCTCGACTTCCTCCAGTGATGGTTATGGTGACCAATCACCAAGGAGGACATCAAGAACTTTATCGCTGCCTGTCCCACGTGCAACCAAGAGAAAGTCTTGCATCGCTCACCTCAGGTGTTGCAGGAAGCTGCTGGAAGTCAGAGCAGCTTTTTCTAGCTCTTCTGATGACGCGGGATCAGTCCAGCCCTGAATCTCAGGAATCAGCTATCAGTTCCACACTTCTGATCACAGTATGTTACAAACCACACAAACTATTTTTAACATTTCAAAGTCACTTAGCAAGGCAGGTACACAACCAAGTTGCTAGCAAACTCACAATTCAGTAAAATTAGCTGTGAATCATGGGAGAGAGAGATGAAAATGGCTGAAAATACACTTAACTTACTTCCTGATTCATTGTTCATATAATTTTCTATTCAGATTGGAATATCTACTCCAGATGCTCATATTCAGAACACCATACTCAAACACCAAATACTACTCTCCAGGACTTAAATACTAAATGGTTTGACTGAGATTTTGTAATTTAACCACAAGACACACCAAGGATGTAGATTTCACATATAGTTCTGAAATATATGGTGACTCAATCGTTTCCTGGTGTTTGAAGCTTTTTTGTTCTGTCTGAACATTTTAGCTGTGGATGATTCTACTCTCATGGAAATGAGGAAACACTGCAACACATTAAATCTTTACACAGGCACTGTTTCAGTTCCACGCAAAAGTTTCAATCAGTTAATACTGTATATGTGTGTATATATATATATATATATATATATTATATAAACTTTCGATGACCACTTGAACTTTACAGACCACTTTTCAGCAACTGCACAGTCATGTAGGTTCATTTTGTATAACATCATGAAAATCAGACCCTATCTCATGCCACATAACTAATTATCCAGTCTCTTGTTATCTCAAAACTGGACTACCAGCCAGCTCCATCAAACCCTTTTTGATGATTCAGAATGCAGCAAATGCCTTTAACAGCACAAAAGGACCCATGTCACACCCCTCTTCATCTCCCTCCAGTGGCTTCCTATAGCTGCCCGTATCAAATATAAGGCCTGGATGCTCACGTACCTTCTCTGGAACAGCACCCCCTTACCTCAACACTCTCCTTGAGGTTTGTGTTCCCTCCTGCGATCAGTTAACAACCGATGCCTGGTAGTGCCTACTCAGGGAGGCATGAAGTACTTTCCAGAACTTTCAATCTGACTGTCCCTCAGTGGCGGAATGAACTTCCAAGTGATCAGAATCTGCCACTATCTTCCAAAAACGGCTAAAGACCCACCTCTTCCGTGAACACTTCACTAACCCCTAACTTGTCCCCACTCAAAAAAAATCTGCACTTACACTGGCTCTTACATCTCTACTCTGTGCACTTTGCTCCTCTAGCACTCAAAAATCTTGTATGGTTGCACTACTTGCATTGTTCTCTGCTTGATACATCACTTTGCTTGTATTTCCTCATTTGTAAGTCACTTTGGATAAAAGCATCTGTAAATGAATAAATGTAAATGTAAACATAAAATACTTAAATATCTAATAGTATTCATCACCTGAAAGACCTGAGGTTAATTCTGGTTTGTGCAGTGATATAGTTTGTCATTTGTTTCATTTGTTGTTTGATTAGTTTGTCAATTCAGCTATTTTTTTCCATTAAAAAAACATGTCAAATGTCAAAAAGTGCATTTAAAATATTATTGGGGAAAAATATTAAAAAGTAGCATTCTCCACTGACACTTTCCGTTTTGGGGAGTGGGTGGTGTAAATATTTCATCTCTTTAATAAAATATTTATAAATTGCTTAAGAAACGTAACTAATTATTAATATAAGTTATTATATTACACATATACAATTTAAATATGTTATTAGACACATATCAGATAGATAGATAGATAGATATACATACACACATACATCTTTTTTATATCCATGTTTCATTTCCTGGGAGCACAGTTTCATGTTTCAGGAGCACAGAAGCCAGACAGAGAAGTGGAAGCAAGGAAAGAGCAGCAAGAGGGGAGTTTATGCCACCTCCATTAAGAAGCCATATTCTTTCAAATGGCACAAATGATCAAAGCTAATGGTAAGCATTTGAATTAAGTGAGACAACATAAACATATTATCAGATTATTTAAGATTGTGAAACACTGTAGATATGAAATAAGAGAATAAGCAAATAAATCAAGCCTTGAATGAATTTGAATGTAACATGATACCATTCATGGCATCTATACCATTCATGTCTGATGAATCACAAACTGAAATGAATTTCATCAAGCTAAGCCTAATCAATTATTTTAATATTTATGATGTGCATAATATTTATGCTTAAAATTTCATTTCATGTAAATGTATAAAACTGTGCATTTCATAAATACCGTTAACAGTAACGTGTGTATTGTTGATGTTTTGTAGAACAGAAAAGCATAAGAATAAAAGCATGAGACATGAGAGAAAATCATGGGCTAATCTGGGGAATTCATTCACTTCAAGAAATCATCCCAGAATGACAAAACCAGCACCCATTCACCAAGATCAACTAATTAGCATTCTGGACCTCCACACATGGCTTAGCACTGATGAGGTGAATTCAGCTTGTGTCATGGTACAGAAGCACCCCAATTCCTCCTTAGAAACATGCTGTGCAGATGCAGCAGTCAGGCAGCAATTGCAGACCTTTGCAGCAGTTTTCTGTGACAGAATCAGAGTAGAAGAGTGCCAATTTGAGGAGAAAGAGCTAAGGAAAATACTCTACAGAGCATTATTGAGCTTTTTCCAGGTGCAGATGGAGTAACTGCAGCAGTTACACACTGTGACCAGCAGGTGTCTTAGCAGGTTTACAGTGTGTCACTGCCACTGCAGTGGCTTTACAGCAGGTCAAACCGGTTTCAGTAGAAATGAAATTCAGCAGCACCATTTTGAGACGAACCTGAAGTACTTCAGGACAGAAAAACAGTATGTATACTTAAACATAAAGCTATAATAAGTTAATGTCATTAATGTATTCCAGATGAAGAACAGTGTGGTAGGTGTTTGCTAAAGTCTTCATTTATACAGTTTATTTTATAATTTTTTAAACCTGATATTTCCCTGTCTGTGTGTCTCCACAGTTTAACCCTGATTTTGGACTGACATAAACAAGATCTGTAACAGATCTAAGTTGTGTTAACAGAGTTATGTAACAGTGCTCTCTAAATGTCTAAATCTTTTACCTTCTAATGTGTTACATGTCCCACTTCTCTCTCTCTCTCTCTCTCTCTCTCTCTCTCTCTCTCTCTCTGGCTGTGTGTGTGTGTGTGTGTGCAGCTGTGATATGAACACAGCTTACAAAATGAGTCTCTCTGAAGAAGAAAACACAAAGACAGACAAGAGGTGAGAAAAAAAATCTAATATTCACTAATAGTAAAAATATGAGACTCACAGGTGTGTATTTATTTATTAAGGAATAAAATACTTCAATGTGTGCTTTTAGGAAAATAATCAGTAATGGGGTGATATGATGATGAAGTGAAGTATGAAGCTGATTACTTTCTTATAACAGTTTGAAAAATAAATAAATAGACTGTGTAACTGTAAATAGCAAAAAAGTACTAGGAGGAACTTATATAGTGCCTTTATCTGTTTTAGTGTGATTCAGGGTGAGAGATCAGACTCACCAGAACCCAGCTGTGTGTCCATGAAGAGTGACCGGTCAATGGAACTCCCAAATGTATTTAAGAAGCAAGACCATTCTACTGATCTGAGGTACAGATGATTGAGGAAATTTATATCTAGTTAAAATTAACTGATATAACACATTTATATAAGTATTCAGTCCATTTGCTATGATATTAGAAATTGAGTTCAGGTGGATCTTGTTGATCATCTTTAAATCCATGGTGTTAAAGGATTGTCCCTAGAGCTCCAAGAGAGAACTGTGTTGAGGAACAGATCTGGGTCCTGAAGAACACATAAGCTTCCAACAAACATAAATGAAAAGATCCCAACCACAGAGACTTTAACTAGAGCTAGAGCTCAGTAACACTGTGCAAATGGGGAGAAGTATTTTAGTCTGGGAGGTGAGGTTTAAGAACCTGAAGGTCACTCTGCAGAGTTTCTGTGTTTAGGAGTCCCTGCAAGCAAAAAGTCATTTCTGCAGCTTTTCACCAATTCATTTCAATTTCATTAAATTTAAAATTTATAACTTTATCCCGAATGAGCAAGCCAGAGGTGATGGTGGCAAGGAAAGACTTCCTGAGACGATATGAGGAAGAACCTTGAGAGGAACCAGACTCAAAAGGGAACCCGTCCTCATCTTGGTGACACCGGATAGTGCGATTATAAATAAATCCCTTCTATAACTGTGTACTACATGGTCAAAAAATGCAGTTGTGTTAGCAGGAACTTATAAGCTTGTGAGCATCAGAGTCATTTCTGAGTTATAATTAGTTTTATATTAGTAATAGTTTCATATTTAAAGTCACATTTGAGTGCAAAACTGTTCTTAGTAATTGCAGTCCTAAGGCTATTCAAGGAAGAACATCCAAAGCCATCTTTATGGTTTCTATGTGGTACTATCCACAGTAATCTCATGGTGATATTTAGGCTTTCCATATGGGGCAATCTTCAGCAGCAGCGAGTGATTTTCAGGTGATGAGAACTCCAACCAGAAGTAGGACATCAGGATGGATCAGGCAGGTCCGGAGAGCAGAAGGGGTCAGGATCACTGATCATCAAGAAAGAGAGGGGGGAAGGAAGGGGAAGGGAGAAAGAAAACAGATTATTAGGTATGCTCCTGTCCTGTAATGGTTAAAGAAAATGTACATTGTGTGCAGAGTGCAAGCAGGGACTCTGGTAAGACTATCTATGACAGTATAACTAAAAGGGAGAGCCAGAAGGTACTCTACCGTCAACAAACCTGAGTGCACACATGAGAGTGGGGGGGCAACAGCATCCAAACATCCCAGTTCACCACAACACTCAATGCCTGTGAACCCTCCAGACCTGCTCCTGTACCTAAGAAAAAGGCTTATTAATAAATGGCCTGAGTAAGACAATAGGTTTTCAGCCTATACCTAAACACTGAGACTGTGCAGCACAAGGCCATTTAGTGCTTTATAATAGTATTAATTTTCAATAGTAGTATTTTATAATCAATGCAAAATTTGATTGGGAGCCAATGCAGTGTGGATAAGATAGGGGTGATGTGGTCATATCTTCTGATTCTAGTAAGGACTCTAGCAGCAGCATTCTGGACTAACTGGAGCTTGTTTATGCTCCTACTGGAACATCCAGACAGTAAGGCATTACAATAATCCAACCTAGAGGTAACAAAAGCATGAACTAATTTTTCTGCATTGTGGAGTGACATTATATTTCTTATTTTAGCAATATTTCTGAGATCGAAAAAAGGCTATCCTAGTAATATTATCTACATGAGCTTCAAATGAGACACTGGAGTCAATAATCACACCAAGGTCTTTTACTGCTGCATACATAAGGCCATCCAGAGTTATTATGTAATCAGAAAGCTTACTTCTAGCTGCATGTGGTCCTAGTACAAGTACTTCTGTCTTGTCAGAATTAAGTAAGAGAAAGTTAATAAGCATCCAGTTTCTAATGTCTTTTACACATTCCTCAACTTTATTAAGCTGGTGTCTGTCATCTGGCTTTGCTGAAACATACAGCTGTGTGTCATCAGCGTAACAGTGGAAGCTAATACCATGTTTACGAATAATTTTGCCCAGAGGTAGCATATATAAAGAAAAGAGCAGTGGGCCTAAAACAGAGCCTTGCGGAACACCAACCCTTATTACGCATAGAGAAGTCACCATTTAGATCTAAAAACTGATAACGATCAGTCAAATAAGACCTGAGCCAGGAAAGGGCCGTTCCCTTAACGCCTACAACAAGTTCAAGCAACACAAGCAAGGAGACACAACCCTGATCAGAGGCCAGTAGTAAGTCATTTACCACTTTAACCAGCGCTGTCTCTGTGCTATGATGAGGCCTGAACCCTGATTGATAGATTTCATGAATGTTATTCCCATGAAGGTATGAGCATAACTGCTGTGCCACAAACACAGGATCTTGGAGATAAAGTGGAGGTTTGATATTGGCCTATAGTTGGACAATTGACAGGGTTCAGGGTCAGTTTTTTTAATCAGGGTTTTTATAACTGCTAGTTTAAATGATTTAGGTACATAGCCAGTGCTAAGGGAAGAATTTGGACATCAGACATTGCCTTCACTAATTTACACACCTCTACAATGTTACTCTTTGTATCCTCAGAATGACAAAGGCGTTTATCGTTAGCTCCTACATGAAAAACAATTTTTAAAAATCTGTGCTTGCCTAAGACCCTAAGATTACCTGATATGTCCAGTGCCCTGGCTCCCAGGATACAACTAACTAAAGCAGCTGGTGCCCCTAAAGGCCTAGCTAATGTCACTTGCCATAAGAGAGTCTCCTGTAAGACACGTGAAGCGGAGAGGAGTGGTGCTCCCCTGGGCGAGCCTCAGCATTAGCTTTGGATTCGCGATTATGCCGCTGAGTTTTCACCCATTCGCCCCGCTGTGAGGGCTCTAATGCCGGAGTTGGGGGATTGCTAACTCCGCCTAAGGCATCCAGACTTTCCCCTACAGACGATATGCTGCTCTCATGCTTGCTAACTCTCTCTAGAGTCTGGACGCACACCTCTAATGCTGTAATCTCCTCCATCAGAAAGCTAAATAAAGCTATACTAATGACGGAGGATGAGGGTGAAGATTCAGCCACAAACACAACTAAGACAACATAGGATTGGCTTCAAGACAAGTCTCTGAATGTCCTCGAGTGGCTCAGCCACAGGCTTAACTGAACCCTGATTGAACACTTCAGGAAAAACCTAAACACAATGTTTCCCATCCAATCTGAAAAAGCTTTATAGGTTCTGCATAAAGGAACAGGAGAAAATCCGCAAATCAAATTCAGGTGTGCCAACATTGTAGCAACAAATCCAGGAAGATTTAATCACTGCCAAGGAGCTTCCACAACCTACTGACTAAAGGACCTGAATATTAGGGTTTTTAAAATGATTTCACAAAACTTGGTTAAAAAATGTTTTTTATGGAGTAGTTTTTCGTATGAGGAATGAAATAAATTTAACCCACTTTTGAGTAAGGCAGTGATGTAAAAAAAAAAATGATGTGAAAGGGAATTAGGCGTGTGCAAAATAATGATTATTTTTGTCCCTACACAATATCGAATTGGCATGATATCTAGTCGTTTTTTTGTCACTTATATTACCAGACTTACCAACCTTTACAAATTCTGTGTAGGAGCTCCACAAATCTTCAGAGTACAATAGTACAAGTTATTACTTAGAATGCGACAAAAGACAAGCCTACCGGCATGTGAAAACTGGTTTAGGGGATTAAAGCACTACTTTCAGCTGCCTTTCCTTGAGCAGATGGGTATACTAATGTGAATAGTAATAAGGAGATTTATACCCAAAAACTTGTCAAGAACATCTTTTAATTAATTCATTTATTAATATTTAGCCTACATAACTGTGTTGTTTCAAACAATATTACAAAACAATATTACGAAATTATTACTTCAGCGTGTGCTTTTATAGGAAAATAATCAGTGATGGGGTGATATGATGATGAAGTTCATGTTATCACTATGAAGCTGATTACTTTCCTAAAACAGGATGTCCACAAGTGTTTTATTCCTCTTATACTGCAGCAATAACCAAAGATTACAGTTTTTATTTAATGTAAAGAATGACACGCAGTACATATTAACTGTTTATTGCTTTGTTTAAAGCTGTAGAACATCTACAAAACAAGTTAGTTCCTGTTGTCACTTACGTTATAGAAGCTATAAACAATCGTTCCCTCACCAGCCTCTCTTTTCACTCCCTTGAAATTAAATAAAACAAAAACAAGCAGCCGAGAAACCGCAAAGCATAAACTCTGAAGATGTCAGAAAACTTAAACTTACGACTTTACCTCTTGACTATTACAAAGTGCTGACACTGGAGACTCCTTCCATAAATGTCTCCAAACATCTCCTTACATTAAACTTCACCAAAGCAATGATTACACATTGTTTTTTAATCTGTTTATGTGGTCTGTTTATCTGCTGTACATGTGCCTGTGAATGAGATGTTACTATAGAAATGATAATGTATTAGAACAAGCGCATTAATATAAACCTGTAATTTGCAGCTGCACTACTGTCAGAGCTGCTGTTATAGAAAATTAATCAACACATTCTGACCAATTACAATCTAGAATCCAACAGCACTGTGGTATAAAAGTGACTAATGATCAGAGAATCTGGCCTTTGGCTCAAGATGTTAATACCAGCTGAGATCTTTGATCTAATAATAATCACTTACTAAGTAAAGAAATAAATAGACTGTGTAACTGTAAATAGCAAAAAAGTACTAGGAGGAACTTATACAGTGCCTTTATCTGTTTTAGTGTGATTCAGGGTGAGAGATCAGACTCACCAGAACCCAGCTGTGTGTCCATGAAGAGTGACCGGTCAATGGAACTCCCAAATGTATTTAAGAAGCAAGACCATTCTACTGATCTGAGGTACAGATGATTGAGGAAATTTATATCTAGTTAAAATTAACTGATATAACACATTTATATAAGTATTCAGACCTTTTGCTATGATATTAGAAATTGAGTTCAGGTGGATCTTGTCATCTTTAAATTCATGGTGTTAAAGGATTGTCCCTAGAGCTCCAAGAGAGAACTGTGTTGAGGAACAGATCTGGGTCCTGAAGAACACATAAGCTTCCAACAAACATAAATGAAAAGATCCCAACCACAGAGACTTTATCTAGAGCTAGAGCTCAGTAACACTGTGCAAATGGGGAGAAGTATTTTAGTCTGGGAGGTGAGGTTTAAGAACCTGAAGGTCACTCTGCAGAGTTTCTGTGTTTAGGAGTCCCTGCAAGAAAAAAGTCATTTCTGCAGCTTTTCACCAATTCATTTCAATTTCATTAAATTTAAAATTTATAACTTTATCCCGAATGAGCAAGCCAGAGGTGATGGTGGCAAGGAAAGACTTCCTGAGACGATATGAGGAAGAACCTTGAGAGGAACCAGACTCAAAAGGGAACCCGTCCTCATCTTGGTGACACTGGATTTAGTGTCATTTAGTGCAATTATAAATATTTCCATTCTATAACTGTATACTATATGGTCAACAAGTGCAACTGTGTTAGCAGGAACTTATGACCTTGTGAGCATCAGAGTCATTTCTGAGTTGTAATTAGTTTTATATTAGTAATAGTTTTAATTTAAATTCTTTTGTATCAAACTGAAGTTATTAAGTGTGCAATGGTGGAGACTTGAGTGCAAAACCGTTCTTAGTAATTGCAGTCCTAAGGCTATTCAAGGAAGAACATCCAAAGCCATCTTTATGGTTTCTATGTGGTACCAGCAGACCTAAATAGTATATTTCATGTGAGATGTGAAGACAGATTGCCACAGCTCATAGTCAAAATTCTGGCCAGAGACCCCTGACATCATAGTCCCCATTATGCTCAATGTTTATTTTCCACAGACTCCAAGGGAAATCCAAAATTATCAGCAGAGCAGAACAAGATTTTAGGCTGAACGCCACACTACAGGACATGAACCTGACAGACCTCGATAACACATTGCAGACTGGTAAGGGAATTCATGATTATTCCATCACTTAAACTTTAGAGGAAGAACATTACTTCAGGAGTGTTTTACATCACTTTTATATTTAAAGCTGTTCTGTGAGCAGTAGAGCCCTCGTATTAGATCAAATCAGTACCTTATAAAATTGTTTATAAACTTTGTAAGTGTTTTTTAACATTATTGAATAGAAAAAAATTAGGAATGTACTCAAATTCCAACTCAAATACTGAATAATGTTGGATGGTGTTTATAGATTAAAATATTTATCATCTTATTTTATTCTCCTGTTTATCAGAGCTGGTCTGTGTATATCAGCAGAAACTCAAATCCAACCTGAGAGAGAAGTGTAAAAGAGTTAATGAAGGAATCTCACAACCTGGAAGCTCAGCACTTCTGAATGAGATCTACACAGAGCTCTACATCACAGAGGGTTGGAGTGGAGACGTCAATAATGAACATGAGGTGAGACAGATTGAGACAGCGTCCAGGAGACCAGCAACACAGGAGACACCCATCAAATGTAATGACCTCTTTAAAGACAAGTCCATCAAAAGTGTGCTGACTAAAGGAGTTGCTGGAATTGGAAAAACAGTCTCTGTGCAGAAGTTCATTCTGGACTGGGCTGAAGGAAAAGCGAATCAGGACGTAACCTTCATGTTTCCACTTCCCTTTAGAGAGCTGAACCTGATGAAGCAGGAAAATCTCAGTCTTATGAAACTTCTTCATCACTTCTTCCCAGAAATGAGAAAACTAGAATTTTTAAACTGTGAATCCTACAAAGTGATGTTCATCTTTGATGGTCTGGATGAGTGTCGACTTCCTCTAAATTTCCAGAAGAATGAGAGATTGTATGATGTGACAGAGTCAGCCTCAGTGGATGTTCTGCTGACAAACCTAATCAAAGGGAATCTGCTTCCCTCTGCTCTCCTCTGGATAACCTCTCGACCAGGAGCAGCCAATCAGATCCCTCTTGAGTGTGTAGACCTGGTAACAGAAGTACGAGGGTTCAATGATCCTCAGAAAGAGGAGTACTTCAGGAAGAGGATCAGTGATCAGAAGCTGGCCAATAAAATCATCACACACATGAAGTCATCAAGGAGCCTCTACATCATGTGCCACATCCCAGTCTTCTGCTGGATCTCAGCCACTGTTCTAGAGAGAATGTTGTGTGAAACAGAGAGTGGAGAGATCCCCAAGACTCTGACTCAAATGTTCACATACTTCCTGATCTTTCAGATCAAACACAAGGACCAAAAGTACCATCAGAAATGTGACCGTGAGCCTCAGCAGACCAGAGAGTGTATCCTGGCCCTGGGAAAACTGGCTTTCCAACAGCTGGAGAAAGGAAACCTGATCTTCTATGAGGAAGACCTGAGAGAGTGTGGCATCGATGTGAGAGAAGTGTCAGTGTACTCAGGAGTGTGTACCCAAATCTTCAGAGAGGAGTTTGGGCTTCACCTTTATATGCATTTCTCTCCTTCATCAGCAGAAATGTAACACAACAACAAACAACTGATCTGTCTGATCTTTTCAGCAAGTCACACATGTCTGATTTCCTCAGGAGTGCAGTGGACAAGGCCTTACAGAGTGAGAATGGACATCTGGACCTGTTCCTCCGCTTCCTTCTGGGTCTCTCACTGGAGTCCAATCAGACTCTCTTACAAGGCTTAATGCCACAGACAATAAGCAGCTCTCACAGCAAACAGGAAACAGTCGAGTACATCAAGGAGAAGATCAGGGAGAATCCATCTCCAGAGAAATCCATCAATCTGTTTCACTGTCTGAATGAACTGAATGATCATTCTCTAGTGCAAGAAGTGCAAGCTTACCTGAACAGAGGAGGTTACAGGCGTCTCAGTGGAACCAGCCTCTCTCCTGCTCAGTGGTCAGCTCTGGTGTTTGTGATACTGAACTCAGAACAGGAGCTGGATGAGTTTGATTTGAGGAAATATGACAGATCAGATGAATGTCTTCTGAGGCTTCTGCCAGTGGTCAAAGCCTCCAGAAAAGCTGAGTGAGTATTTTTATTTATAAATATATTACTGCATAGTTCGTTATGTTAATATAACCCTGAAATGTATTGTTTGGATTAATGCTTGCTAATAATTACTCTAATCATCTTTTACAGAAGATTATTTCACTTTTTATAGTAACAAATTCTCTCTGCCCTGAGAGAATAAGGGTGCTTTCATGGCTACTTCTTTCTTTTTTCAACCAAAAAAATAATAGAGAGAGTATGCCCCCCTCCCTCCCTGAGAGCACAGCCAATTATGCTCTCTTGGGCTCCCAGCCACGGATAGCTGTGGCATCATCCAGATTTGAGCTTGAAATGATAAGGCAAATGCTTTTCCTTTGCGCCACCAGAAAATCTGTTTATTATCATCTTTGAGTAAGGTCTTTCATGCAACTGCTGTTCATTTTCTCAGTCTGAACCTCCTCCTTGGTAAGAGCACTGGTAAGTGCAGTCACTGAGGCTGTTGTCACTGTTAACACTAATACCTGAAGTATCCACAGATTTACCAATAACACTAACATCTCCAGTGTCTGTGATGTCAATTGCAGTGCCGCCAACGTCGGCACAGGTATTAGCATTAGTGCTGGTTACAGTGTTAGCATTGGTGTTAGTGTTGCTGCTGTGTTTGACACTGACTTCTTCCATCTCTAGCTCCGGCATGTCACTGGACTTTGAGTCATTCCCTCCAGGTTCTCCCAGTGTTCTCCCGCTGTTTGTCCCCACGGTGCTACTGCTGTAACTCTCTTAGCTCTGTGCAGACAGCCAAATGTTTTCTGTCTGAAGTTCTCATACTCCAAACATCTCAGGCATTTGGTGATATTGAAAATGGTGTAACTTCTGTCACAATTTTTACACTTGAAATTCATGTTCAGGGTCTTGTCTGGGTTGTATAAAAACATTGAATTATTTTTATTACACTGACGAATATTCCTAAAGCCAAGTCCTTTATAATGGCCTCCTATTTAATGAATGGAGACACATTTGATATGATGACAAGGACGTTGGTGCTCCTGTAAATGTGCTGATGTGGTGTCCTGTCTTCTGATTTCTGTGTGTAAGAGAAACACACTGATATTTCTGTTACCTGTTAAACTTTAGCTGTATTATGGCTGTGTTTGTGTGTTTGAGATCAGTGTTCCGATATATAACGTTTTCTCTTCCAGTATGTACGACTGTAATCTGACAGAGGAAAGCTGTAGAGCTCTGTCCTCAATTCTCAGCTCAAACTCCTCCAGTCTGAGAGAACTGAACCTGACTTACAATAAACTGCAAGATTTAGGAGTGAAGCTGCTCTCTGCTGGACTGGAGAATCCACACTGTACACTGGAGAAACTGGAGTAAGATCATTATTTACACACACACATATACACACACACACACACAGACGGGGAGAGAGAAGGAGATAGGGAGAGATAGAGAGAGATGAAATGCTGAAATTATGCACAACAAATTTTGCAAAACCATTCTACAAGTACGTGGCTCATCAAAATTCAGAAAATATCTTTCAAATATTGGCTCCAGCTAATAGACAGTGACCCCCAGCCCTATCATTACAAAATCCAGCAATGCCAAGAGCTGAGCAGAAAATAGAGTCCTCTTCTCCCAGTTGTTCCTGAACTGCAGTTAACCAACACATGCAAACACGGCTCTACATCAGGAGCAGCCGGACACAAGAACAATCAGAACTCACAGAATTCTAAGACAACAGAAATAAAACACAAAGACAAGCACAAAGCAAAATTCAGTGCTATCTGACCCTAAATCAACAGTACAGTGTGGCAGATTAGCTGAGCACAGTAACTGAACAACAACACAGAACCACATTGACAAAGTACAGATTAAGTGCTGACCGTAGACTGGCCATTGATGCAGTGCACACAGACCAGTCATCGAGACAGGCCGCTATAAGTACAGACACAGACTGGTCATTTAGATGGGCTCCCGTAAATGTAAATGTACTGATATGGTGTTCTCTCCTCTGATTTCTGTGTACAAGAGAAACATGCTGAGATTTCTTTACATGTTAAAGTTTAGCTGTATTATTGCTGTGTTTTTGTTTTTGAGATCAATGTTCTGATTTATCAAATTTCTTACAGGCTGCGTGACTGTAATCTGACAGAGGAAAGCTGTGAAGTTCTGTCCTCAGTTCTCAGTTCAAACTCCTCCAGTCTGAGAGAACTGGACCTGAGTTACAATAAACTGCAGGATTCAGGAGTGAAGCTGCTCTCTGCTGGACTGGAGAATCCACACTGTACACTGGAGATACTGTGGTAAGATCACACACACACAATTATTTTGACTCCCAACCCTTTGTGGTCTTAATCTGGGCCTGTCTGCATCAAGAAAAATATTATTTTTCATCATAACAGCACCAAGGCCAAAATATGTATGAAAAGTGAGGGAAAAGAAAATGGATTAACATGAAAACTGAGAAAAATATCTACACTACCCAGGTGATCATGGACACAGAACATGCATGTTGGAGGTGTGCTGTGATTCATATCTGTGTGTGAAAGTTATTAGCTTAAGGCCCATATTTACTAAAAACCCAACTAAACAGCACAAATTTTCAGATGAATGTGGTTTGTAGTTAGTGGACATTTTTCAGCTGATTTACATAGATAATTATGCACATGATACCATGTGTAAAGGTGGGGGAGGAAACACTATTTAAACAAGGTTTTATGTTTGTTAATTGTTCTCAATAGCAACAATAGATAGAAACAGTTATACTGTAATGAAAAGCTGTAGACTATACTGCAATGGCCTTTTTTATGATATCATTAGAGTTTGTAGCCACAATATTCAAGTGAAGCCACTGAATAATGAACAAGACTTGAGCGTAGACTGTTTAGAGTAAGTGCAGTCTTAGGCTATGTGAGCCAGAGTATCCAAAGCAATCTCATGGCAATCTTTAGGCCATCATCTTGTAGGGCCCTCCTCAGCAGCAGCAAGTGATTCTCAGGATTCTCCAAACAGAACTAAAGCACCAATACAGGCCAGACAGGCCCAATGAGCAAAAAGAGTCAGGCTCACTGGCATCTCATCAGGCAGGAGGAATGACATGCAGCTTGACCGAGAGAAAAAGAAAGAGAAAGTGAGAGAGAGAGAACTGGGGGGGCAGATTATTAGGTAGAATCTTGTCCTGTAATGTTTTATAAGGATGTACATTGTGTAGAGTGAAAGCAGGGACTCTGGCAAGACTAGCAATTACAGTGAAATTAAAAGGGAGAGCCAAAACACTCTCTACCCATGAATCCTCCAGATCTGTACCTAAGAGAAGTTATTAACAAACAAATTGATTTTTATCCTAAACTTAATGATTGAGAATGTGTCTGAGTCTCAATCACTCTGTTCCAGGACTGGATGGCTTTCTAAGAAAACGCTTGAACCCCTGCTGTAGTCTTCATTATTCTAGGTACTAATAAAGAACCTGCACCTTTTGATTGAAGCAGGCTTGATGAATCATAAAAGACTAAAAGTTTGCATAGGTGCTGTGGTGCGAGACCATTCAATGCTTTATAGAACGTTAGTAGTATTTGATTAGATTAGATTAGATTACATTTAGCTTTTTTGTCATTAAGCAGAGATCAAGTACAAAACCAACAAATTGCCATTATCATGTATCCAGTGTGAATTTCTCTCTGGGTTTAATAAAGTGATCTATATATCTAACCAGACGTGCAAAATAGCAAGTAACATTAAGTATATAGTACAAAGGGATGATGAGCCCCTGAAAATGAAAGTACTTTGCTTAAAATGGCTGTAATTCCTAAATGGTTAATGCCATATTTTTGTGGAACTTCTTAAAATAAAGCTGAAAGTCTACACTTCAATTACATCTTGATAGTTTTATTTCAAATCCATTGTGGTGGTGTATAAAGGCAAAATCACAAAAACTCTGTCATTGTCCAAATACTTCTGGACCTAACTGTATATAGGCATAAAAGCAGTGCAAATAATATGATATGTGTATAACATGAGTCCAGAGATATGGAGTAAAGAGAATGAAGAACAGAGGTGCAAAGTGGAATGGAGATAGATATTAATATGGATCCAGTGACATGATTGAAATCCCAAGATACAAGTACAACTGAAGGTGTAAAACATTACAGCTCTTTCGGGAGTGGGATAAAAATTTAAAAAGTATTATTGTAAGTTCTCCTGGGAAGCAGTGGAGTGTGAATCATATAGGGGAGATGTGGTCAAATCTTCTGGTTCTAGTAAGTACTCTGGCTGCTGCATTCTGGAATACCTGGAGCTTGTTTATGCTCCTACTGGAACATCCAGAGAGCAAAGCATTGCAATAATCCAGTCCAATAATCCAATATTATTAACTATTATTAACTGGTGTATCTCATCTGGCTTTGCTGAAACATACAACTGTGTCATCAGCATAACAGTTGAACCTAATACCATGTTTAGGAATAATTTTGCCCAGAGGTAGTATATATAAAGAAAAGAGCAGTGGGCCTAAAACAGAGCCTTGCAGAACTCCAAACTTTACCTTAGTATGTGTGGAGAAGTCACTATTTACGTCTACAACCTGATAACGATCAGTCAAATAAGACCTGAACCAGGAAAGGGCCGTTCCCTTAACACCTACTACATTTTCTAGTCTATCGAGGAGAACAGAATGATCAATGGTGTCAAACGCTGCACTAAGGTCAAGCAATGTGAGGAGACACAACCCTGATCAGAGGCCTGTAATGGGTAATTTACCACTTCAAGCAGTGCTGTCTCTGTGCTATGATGAGGCCTAAATCCTGACTGATAGACTTTTATTCATTTTATTCCTCTGCAAGTATGAGCCTATCTGCTGTGCTACAACCTTTTCTAGGATGTTGGAGATAACGGGGAGCTGACAAGGTTTGAGGTCAGGTTTTTTTAATCAAGGGTTAAGGTGGTGAGGAAGAACTCCCTGAGACAACATGAGGAAGAATCCTTGAGAGGAACCAGACTCAAACGGGAACCTATCCTCATCTGTGTGACACCATATTACCACCCAAACTCTCATCTGTCCTCTCCTGCCAGTAGCCACTGGCTAAATCTAAAGTATAGTACCACTCTGCCTGGGTCAATAATGAGTGAGTCCTCTACCTTGGACACATCCCTCTTGGTCACACTGTTCAATCTCTGCAGCAAATAATAAAAAAAACAGTAGTTACTTATACATATACTTATACTACAATACTGCAGAGTAGAACAGTGCACCATCACTCCTGTATCAGCTAACCCTTCCTACACGTCCTTATTATCATTTTTGCTTTTCCTTTCTGCCCAGTATATGGACAATTCTATCTGAGAGTTTTCTTGGTCTTCCAGATCTTGCCTTGACTCCTACAGTTCCCCTTAACTGCCATTTCTTAATGACATTTCAGATAGTGGAAATGGGAGCTGGAAGTGCTTTATCATTTTATAGCTTTCCTCTGCTTTGTACTCACCAGTTAGATTCATTGTTTAGAGGAGTTCATGGTCATTAAATGTTGGCACAAAGTTTGAAGAGTCAGAGAATTTATCCTCTAGAATTGTCATCAGCTGAAACTCCTAAAAAGATAATTAACTTTACAACTGGAAAGGTGAAGCTATAATTCTGATTTATTTTTTTCTATTTTTGAAGTTCATAATTGAACTTTATAACCTATTACTTATAACTGTGCATTAGTCTTTGCAGAAAACATGTTCAAAACAGTTTGCTGCAGAGATTGTGTTTACTGCTATTCACTTAAAAAAATCAACCTGAGCCCTCCCCCCACTTGTACAATATCCACACTTGTACCTCCACAACCCCAGGGCTCACCTCAACCAGGGCAACATATTTCTCTCTTCCTGTACACACTGTGGCTCTACCATAGTGTACTAAATATATGATCTCATATGAGGTGAGACAGATGGATCTGTCCACGAGCAAAGGTTATTTTTATCCTGATATAGAACCTTGTGTTCAGGTAGAAAGTTTATTTCCCAACTGGTGGAAACACCAGTAATTTCACAATACAGATAAAAAGATAAATACTGTATATCAAATATAATTTCTCTTTCAGGTTGCGTGATTGTAATCTGACAGAGGAAAGCTGTAGAGTTTTGTCCTCAGTTCTCAGCTCAAACTCCTCCAGTCTGAAAGACCTGGACCTGAGTAACAATAAACTGCAGGATTCAGGAGTGAAGCTGCTCTCTGTTGGACTGGAGAATCCACACTGTAAACTAGAGATCATAAAGTAAGATAATCACTTATCGCTAAAGATTACACACAAAATTCATTATGAGTGTGTGTGTGTATGTGTGTGCGCATGAGGTCATAGGTTTTTTGATAGGGGAGTTGCTTTAAATGTTTTAAAGAAACTGAATGTGTACATGAGAATCAGATTTAATTTCTAGAATAATTATATATTATAAATACAAAAAAATTGTACTTATGAATTGTAATTATACCTGTTTTGATCTTGTATCCATACCTTTATCCATCCCTTTCTTTTTCTTGGTGTCATTTTCTCAGCCACTTTTATACACAGGCTGTTCATTTTATATTTTCATCCTGACATTAGAACCCTGTGTTCAGGCAGACAGTTTATTTCCCAACTGGTGGAATCACACCTAATTTCACAATTGGATAAATAAATTAAATATATCATAATTTCTTTAAAGGGTTTGGAAATGTAATCTGACAGAGGAAAGCTGTGGAGTTCTGTCCTCAGTTCTCAGCTCTAAGTCCTCCAGTCTGAGAGAACTGAACCTGAGTCACAATAACCTGCAGGATTCAGGAGTGAAGCTGCTCTCTGCTGGACTGGAGAATCTACACTGTAAACTGGAGAAACTGAGGTACACACACGCACACACACACACACGCACACACACACAACCTTTGTGGCTAACTATTTTAATTTTTTTTTTAAGTTCATTCTGTTATTGCATAGTTACAATTCAGCTATTCCAGAGTGTAATAAATTCTCTGACTCTTCCAACCTTGTGGTAACACCCAACAACCATGGGCTCTTATAAGCACCTCACTGGAGATTTGAAAATTAATCTAATTAATGCCTACAAAGCAGGGGGAGGTTATAAAAATATATTTCAGCTCACAATTTCCACTATCTGAAATGTCATTGAGAAACAGCAGTAAAGGGGAACTGTGGAAGTCAAGGCAAGATCTGGAAGACCATGAAAACGCTCAGATAGAACTGCCGGTACACTGGGTAGAAAGGCAAAGCAAAACCTTCAGATGACACTAAGGACCTGCAGCAATGTTTAGCTGACACAGGAATAGGGGTGCACTGTTCTAATCTGCACATTGCTTGCACAAATATGATCTGCATGGAAGAGTCATCAGAAAGAAATCGTACCTGCCATGTCATCACAGAATGTCATCTAGATAAGTCAGAGGCATTTTGGAAATGAATACTGTGGAATGAAGAAGTAAAAAATGGAACTCTTTGGCCACAATCGCCAAAGACATGTTTGGAGAAAAAAGGACTAGCATTTGATGAAAAGAATACCTTGCCAGCTGCTGTTGGGTTGTGTAGCAGCCAGTGAAACAGGAAACATTGCAAACATAGATGGAAGAATGCATTCTAGTAATTATCAAAAAATTCTGGAAGTAAATGTGACACAAATTCAAAATCCACCACAAACTACTTCAAGAAAGGCAAGCTGAAGCTTTTGGAATGTCTCTTACAGTCTCCTGACTTGAGCATCATTAAAAATTTGTGTGTAGACATTAAACATTGTGTGCATGCAAGATGGCCCAAGAATAGCTCAGAAATAGAAGCATTCTGGACAGAAACATGGGTGAAAACTCATTAAATATCAAAAGACTCCTAGCTGGCTACAAAAAGTGTTTGCAAGCTGTGATATTTCCCAAAGGGGTGTTACTAAGTCCTCACTTAGTATTTTTAAGTTCAATTCAAATTGTAAAGTAACTCAGCATTAATATCTGCAGAAAAAATAATAGGTTGCTGTAGAGGTTGTGTTTACTTCTTTTCACTTCAAAAATTAACAAAATGTGTCATTTGGCCAAGTTTGGGTTGCCCAAACTTATGCATAAAACTGTAAAGATTTTGTGTAGTACATTATTTCAGTGCTAAAGCTAAATGTGAGAAGTTTTTCTTTCTTGCAGGATGTCTGAGTGCAGTATTACAGATGAAGGTTGTGCTGCTCTGGCTTCAGCTCTGAGGTCAAACTCCTCATCACACCTGAGAGAACTGAATTTGTTTGGTAATGAAGCAGGAGAATCAGGAGTGAAGCTGCTCTCTGATCTACAGAAGGATCCACACTGTAAACTGGAGACACTGGAGTGAGTTACAGTAAATAATGTATAATATTGGTTTAATTTACTAGACTCATTCATTAACAAATTCTACTGGAAAAACAAGAAACCGACTATTAAACTTGCCAATGTACAGAATAGCAAAAGAGGGTGTAGAAGCACCCAATTTCCAACCCTTGTAAACCAACTACAATATCTCAGTAAATGAACCAATCCAAACCAACAGAACAACTCAGGGTTAGTCAGAATGTTAAACAATTGCATTATCTGACCTGCTGTTTCTCAGTACAGCTATAAAACAACAGGTCTGCTTCACTGATACAGTAATCTCAACAACCCTGAAAGCTTGTTGGAAATTATTTAAAACAAAATTATTACCACTTGCTCCATGTAAACATACACCCACAGTATCTTCTTCCTGTATTTTTAATTGCAAACTCATGTTCTCTTAAAGTGAATTTTCAAAATTAATTATTGATCAGCAAGTATTTCAAAGAAAATCAAGAATTTAAAGAAGCTGATAATTACATAATGTAACGCGGAGTCAACAGAATGGGGATCCATTAGCAGCCTTTAATAAAAGGCAGACACAGTCGTACAGGCGTGGTCGAGCAACAGCAAAACAGGGTAATCAGAGGCGAGACAAAAGCAGAGTAATCAAACAGGCAGATGGTCAGGGCAGGCAGCAAAGAATCCAGAAACGAGAAAAAACAGTCCAAGGTCAAACACTGTAATCCAACAAAGAAGATACAAACGCTCAGAAATGTCAGCCGGGGCAAAACAAGACTTCGCAAAGAGTGAGCGAGAGGCAGAGGCTTAAGTAGTCCCGGTAATAGGCTGCAGGTGAGCTCGTAATCAGTGCTGGGTGCGGGGTGATGGGAAATGTATTTTAGAGAGGAAAGTCAATACTCGGGTGATGGTGACCTCTAGTAACGATCAGGGGGAACCACAGAGGCCGGATTCGTTACAGAGCCCCCCTCCTGTGAGCGGCTCCTGACGTGAGAAGGCAGACGACGCCGGGGTCTTCCGCGAGAACGAGGGGCCGGTTTATCTGGATGGGTCCTGTGGAAGTCAGTAGTAAGAGACGGGTCAAGAATGTCCTTGGCATCGACCCAGGACCTCTCCTCCGGTCTGTACCCCTCCCAGTCCACGAGATATTGCAGGACTCCTCCCCGGCGCCGAGAGTTTAAGATTTCCTGCACCTGATATGCCTCCTCACCGTCGATGATGAGGGGAGGGGGTCCCTGGTTCCGGGCCTCATCTAGGTCGTCCGCCCTTCTCGGAGCACCAGCAGCCTTGAGCAGAGAGACATGAAAAGTGGGTGAGATACGATATTGTGGAGGTAAGGCCAAACGATAAGAAACAGGGGTTATTTGTTTAACGACTTTGAATGGACCCACGTACCTGGGACTGAGTTTGCGGCAGGGTAGTCGGAGCCGGAGGTCTCGAGTGGAGAGCCAGACCCACGATCCCGGGACATACTCAGGGTTCAGACGTCGGTGGTGATCTGCTTGTTCCTTCTGTCTCCTGATGGCACGTTGGAGATGGGTATGGGCCTCGTTCCAGGTAGTTTCACTCCTCCTGAACCAGTCATTAACTGCGGGTAATTCTGTGGGCTCCCCAGACCAGGGAAAGAGAGGTGGTTGGAACCCAAGCACGCATTGGAAGGGTGTAAGCCTGGTGGATTGTTTGCACAGGTTATTTTGTGCGTATTCTGCCCAAAACAGATATCGGCTCCGATCAGCTTGATTGCGGTGACAGTAGGATTTTAGAAAGCGAGTGATCTCTTGATTGAGCCGCTCGGTTTGCCCATTGGATTCAGGATGCTAGCCCGAGGTAAGACTTATGGTAATGTCGAGATGTTTGAAGAAAGCTGTCCATACGTGAGAAGTGAACTGAGGGCCTCTGTCCGAGATGATATCTTCGGGGAGTCCGTAGAAGTGGAACACATAACTGCACAGAGTCTCTGCTGTTTCTAGGGCTGTGGGTAGTTTGGGTAAGGGTATCAGGCGACAGGACTTAGAGAAGCGATCAACAACAGTAAGAATGGTGGTATTGGCTCTGGATTTGGGGAGGTCGGTGATAAAGTCGATGGCGATGTGGGACCAGGGTCTCTGAGGAATGGGTTGAGGCTGAAGCAAACCCGCCGGTAACTGTTTAGAGGATTTGGTGGTGTTGAAAGTTACACAGTTCTCAGTGTATGCAATGGTGTCAGTACGAAGTGAGGGCCACCAGAATTTGTTGGTGAGGAGTTGGATGGACGCCGTTATTCCGGGGTGTCCAGAGCCAGGGAGGTCATGAGCCTGTTGAATAACTCTGTTCCTCAGGGAAAGAGGTACAAAGGTCCTGTTTGGAGGACATGCAGCCGGTATGGGATCCATGCCCTGTATCTCCGCAATTTCAGTCATGATGTCCCACTGCACTGGTGCCACGATGAGAGTGGTAGGTAAGATGGGATCGGGAGAAAGGGGTTGGTAAGCGGACTCAAACTGGAGAGAAAGCGCATCTGCTTTGGTGTTCTTGGAACCTGGACGATAAGTTACTGTGAACTGGAACCGTGTGAAGAATAATGCCCACATAGCCTGTCTGTGATTGAGTCTCTTTGCAGAGCGGAGATATTCCAGATTGCGATGGTCAGTGAGAACCGAGAAGGGAAATTTGGCTCCCTCAAGCCAATGTCGCCACTCCTCCAGGGCCACCTTCATAGCCAATAGTTCGCGGTTCCCCACATGATAATTCTGTTCCACTTGGTTAAGCTTGCGAGAGAAGTAGGCACAGGGGAAGAGTTTGGGTGGACTGCCATGACGTTGCGAAAGAACGGCCCCGACGCCTGTGCTAGAGGCATCTACCTCCACTATGAACTCGCGTTCAGGATTAGGGTGATGGGGTGTAGGTGCAGTAGAGAAAAGTTCCTTGAGGTGAGTAAAGGCTCTGTCAGCTACGGGCGACCAGGATAAGCGGCCTCTCCTCCTCTTAGTCATTGAAGTCAGGGGGGCTGCGATGGAGCTGAAGTCTCTGATGAATCGTCTGTAAAAGTTGGCGAATCCAAGGAATCTCTGCATCTCCTTGACAGTCGTAGGTTGGGGCCAGTTCAGGAGAGCCTGCACTTTGCTATCATCCATCGCCACTCCCTCAGGACTGACCACATATCCCAGGAACGTGGTGGAAGTCTGGTGAAACTCACATTTCTCTGCTTTAGCATATACAGTCAGGTCCATAAATATTGGGACATCGACACAATTCTAACATTTTTGGCTCTATACACCACCACAATGGATTTCAAATGAAACGAACAAGATGTGCTTTAACTGCAGACTGTCAGCTTTAATTTGAGGGTATACATCCAAATCAGGTGAACGGTGTAGGAATTACAACAGTTTGCATATGTGCCTCCCACTTGTTAAGGGACCAAAAGTGATGGGACAATTGGCTTCTCAGCTGTTCCATGGCCAGGTGTGTGTTAGTCTGTCATTATCCCAATTACAATGAGCAGATAAAAGGTCCAGAGTTCATTTCAAGTGTGCTATTTGCATTTGGAATCTGTTGCTGTCAACTCTCAAGCCATCATTAGGCTGAAAAAACAAAACAAACCCATCAGAGAGATAGCAAAAACATTAGGCGTGGCCAAAACAACTGTTTGGAACATTCTTAAAAAGAAGGAACGCACCGGTGAGCTCAGCAACACCAAAACACCCGGAAGACCACGGAAAACAACTGTGGTGGATGACCGAAGAATTCTTTCCCTGGTGAAGAAAACACCCTTCACAACAGTTGGCCAGATCAAGAACACTCTCCAGGAGGTAGGTGTATGTGTGTCAAAGTCAACAATCAAGAGAAGACTTCACCAGAGTGAATACAGAGGGTTCACCACAAGATGTAAACCATTGGTGAGCCTCAAAAACAGGAAGGCCAGATTAGAGTTTGCCAAACGACATCTAAAAAAGCCTTCACAGTTCTGGAACAACATCCTATGGACAGATGAGACCAAGATCAACTTGTACCAGAGTGATGGGAAGAGAAGAGTATGGAGAAGGAACGGAACTGCTCATGATCCTAAGCATACCACCCCATCAGTGAAGCATGGTGGTGGTAGTGTCATGGCGTGGGCATGTATGGCTGCCAATGGAACTGGTTCTCTTGTATTTATTGATGATGTGACTGCTGACAAAAGCAGCAGGATGAATTCTGAAGTGTTTCGGGCAATATTATCTGCTCATATTCAGCCAAATGCTTCAGAACTTATTGGACAGCGCTTCACAGTGCAGATGGACAATGACCCAAAGCATACTGCAAAAGCAACCAAAGAGTTTTTGAAGGGAAAGAAGTGGACTGTTATGCAATGGCCAAGTCAATCACCTGACCTGAATCCGATTGAGCATGCATTTCACTTGCTGAAGACAAAACTGAAGGGAAAATGCCCCAAGAACAAGCAGGAACTGAAGACAGTTGCAGTAGAGGCCTGGCAGAGCATCACCAGGGATGAAACCCAGCGTCTAGTGATGTCTATGCGTTCCAGATTTCGGGCTGTTATTGACTGCAAAGGATTTGCAACCAAGTATTAAAAAGTGAAAGTTTGATTTATGATTATTATTCTGTATTATATTTCCTACACTGTTCACCTGATTTGGATGTAAATACCCTCAAATTAAGGCTGACAGTCTGCAGTTAAAGCACATCTTGTTCGTTTCATTTGAAATCCATTGTGGTGGTGTATAGAGCCAAAAATGTTAGAATTGTGTCGATGTCCCAATATTTATGGACCTGACTGTAACTGGTGGGAGATGAAACGTTGTAGTACAGCTCTGACATGGTGAATGTGTGTTTCAAGAGAGTTGGAGTAAATGAGAATGTCATCCATGTAGACGATGACCCATCTATTCAGCATGTCACGGAATACATCGTTTACGAATGCCTGGAAGACTGAGGGACTGTTGACGAGCCCGAACGGAATGACCCGGTACTCATAGTGCCCAGAAGTGGTGGAGAAGGCAGTCTTCCACTCGTCCCCCTCCTTTATGCGAATCAGATTGTAGGCATTGCACAGATCGAAGCTTGGTGTAGTGTTTGGCGGAGCGAAGCTGCTCCAGAGCCGGTGGAACTAGAGGTAAAGGGTACCGGAACTTGACAGTTATTTCGTTTAAACCTCTATAATCAATACAGGGCCGAAGACCCCCATCTCTCTTTTTGACAAAGAAGAATCCGGCGGAAGCAGGAGACGTAGATGGAACGATGAAGCCCTTAGCCAGTTCTTCCTCAATGTAGGCTTTCATGGCTTCAGTCTCTGGTTGTGAAAGAGGAAATATTCTGCCTCTGGGTGGTGTAGAACCAGGGAGAAGCTCGATGGCACAGTCGCTAGACCGATGTGGCGGTAGTTGGGCAGCGTTGGACCTGCTGAATGCCTCAGCTAGATCAGCATACTCCGAAGGAAGGTTGGCTGAGGGCAGAGGGTCCTTCTTGACGATGACTGCTTTAAGTGACGTCAGTTCCAGGGTCTGAAGACACTGTGCAAAATACTTGGCCGACCAGTTAATGATTTGACCCTCAGTCCATGAGATCTGTGGTTCGTGGAGCTGAAGCCAGGGTAGTCCCAGAATAACTGGGTTATTGGAAGCTTGTATGTCAGGCAGATGTCATTGGTGGTGTATAGGACCTGACCGGCGCCCAGAGGTCTTCCGTCTAACACTGCCACTGCCAAAGGAGATTTACAGGGTATGAGAGGGAGGTCATGAACTTTAGCGAAGCCAGCATCAATAAAATTTCCTGCTGCTCCAGAATCGATTAGAGCCATTGTCTCTACCACCCCATTACTAGAGGCTAATTTAACAGGTACCTTAATACACTTTGAAATATGAGATGATTGACTCACCGCAGAGGGAGCATGTTGCTTGGGTCTTGTGGGGCAGGAAGCTTTCACATGACCGGCTTGGAGTAGAGGCAGAGGTTTCTATGATAACGACGATCTCTTTCCTCGGGAGAGATACGAGCGTGTCCCACCTGCATCGCTTCTTGCTCAGGCATTAACGGAGGGCTCGGTGAACGAAGTGCCGAACCCCTGCTGGGCCTCCTAGAGCGAATCAGATTGTCAATGCGAATGGCAAGATTAATCAGCTGATCCAAGGTCTTTCCCTCATCTCAACAGGCGAGCTCAGCCTGTAACTCCAGGTTTAGACCCTTGCGGAAAAGCAGCTTTAAGGGGTCATCAGACCATCCGTGCAGCCAGTGTGCGAAATGATAGGGCAAAATCCGCTGCCGTTTTTTCCCCCTGACGCAGCGTGAGAATTTGTTCACCCGCTCCATCTCCTCCCTCGCGCAGATCAAACACCTCCCGAAATCGCTGCAAAAACGCCTCAAATGAGGAAAAGGCTGGTCGAGTGAAATTCCACACGGCGGTGGCCCAGTCTAACGCCTTGCCAGACAGGAGAGAGCAAACAAATGAGATGCGACTCTCTTCCGTGGGAAATGGCGCTGGCTGTTGCGAGACAGACAAGGAGCATTGGAGCAAAAAACCCTTACATCTCGCCGGTGTGCCGTCGAACTTTTCCGGCTAAGCTAAGCGAGGGCTAGCCGTAGCATGACTCGGAGGAGGTGCTTGGGGTGCTGGCTCTACTGACGGTGAGGCAGATTCGGAAGAAGGTAGCCGTATCGCTTGCAAAGTTTTTACTAATTCCTCCGTGAGAGATGTGAGGCATGCTAGCTGTTGTTGATGGGCGGCTAGCACGTTTGCCTGGGCAGAGACTTCGGTAGAGAGTCTGTAGACCGCTGCTGGATCGAGAGGTGGCGAAGTCTTCTGTAACGCGGAGTCAACAGAATGGGGATCCATTAGCAGCATTTAATAAAAGGCAGACACAGTCGTACAGGCGTGGTCGAGCAACAGCGAAACAGGGTAATCAGAGGCGAAACAAAGGCAGAGTGATCAAACAGGCAGATGGTCAGGGCAGGCAGCAAAGAATCCAGAAACGAGAAAAAACAGTCCAAGGTCAAACACGGAAATCCAACAACGAAGATACAAACGCTCAGAAATGTCAGCCGGGGCAAAACAAGACTTCGCAAAGAGTGAGCGAGAGGCAGAGGCTTAAGTAGTCCCGGTAAAAGGCTGCAGGTGAGCTCGTAATCAGTGCTGGGCGCAGGGTGATGGGAAATGTATTTTAGAGAGGAAAGTCAATACTCGGGTGATGGTGACCTCTGGTGATGATCAGAGGGAACCACGGAGGCTGGATTCGTTACACATAAGACCCAGTAAAGATGGGGGGGGGAGGGAGGGTATGGTGTGAAGATTGATATACTGTAATTGGGTAAATTTGAAAGCACTATATGTGGTGCAAACCTAACGTAGGCCACACCTCAATTAACACTAGTGTACTATAATAGTGGTCGCATCATTCACTGGGGACACTTTTCATCCTCAGAACCTGGGCTTCTTGTTAAAATTGAAGGGAGATTGAATGGAGCAAAATACAGGGGGATTTTACAAGACAACCTGCTTCATTCTGCTAAAAAAACAAAAGCTTGGGAGAAAATTTCAGCAGGACAATGATCCCAAACAGAAGGTCAAAGCAATGCAGGAGAGGTTAAAATCAAAAAGGTGAACATTCTACAGTGAATAGTCCAGATATGAATCCCACTGAGAATCTGTGGCACTGTCTGAAAATTGCAGTCACTGCAGCTGATAAGTACTAGTCTAAAGGGGTTGAATACTTACGCAAGCAGCATTTTTCTGTTTTCTTTTTTTTTTTTTAAATCTGCTGGCAAATAATGAGTTTTGACATTGAAATTTTACTTTAAGAGCATATTGGTTTGAAATAAAAATACTGGCTGGAACAATCTGTGTCATTTGTAATCCAAACAAATCTGATGAATTTTAGGCAGGCTGAATGCATTTTGCAAAGCACCGTATAAAGCACTGTATAACCCTGATAGCAAATTATCATCATCATCATCACAATTATCAATTTTATGTATATAACACTTTTAACAATGGACATTTTCACAAAGCAGCTTTACAAAAAAAGAAATCCAGAAATACATTTTAAATTTAAATTTATCCTTATCACAAATCACATTTCAAATAAGACTAAGAATCCTAAATTCGTCTGTCTAATTCTTGTCTGTCTGTCTGTCTGTCTGTTTACTGATCTCTCTAACTAAATAGAAATGGAACTGCAGTTGGGTTGGGAAGGCGACTGTGAAAGATCCCTTATGGGGTGGAAATGAGGAGACGGGAGGCAGGCTTGAGCCCACAAAGCAGCTTTTATTTTAGTTTCACTTTGTTTAACTGACTTGCTTTTCAGCAGTTCACTTTTAACCTCACACACATGAACAACCACACACACACACACTGAGCTCTCTTCTCTCCAGATTTCTCTCTTGAGGTGCTCTTTTTTTCTTTCTTTATCCTTGCCACTGCTCACTGCAACACAGAACATTCATTAATGGAATTCTCCGCAGGCGTGCATTCCTTACCACTCACCTTCTCCGACTCCGCCCTCCATTCACAAAAGGTGCTCGAGCACGGCCCTGCTTCCATATAACCCCACTGCTCGACTCAGGCTGGGGAGCCGTCCGGCCTCCCGCTGACTCCCCCCTCCCCTTGCCAAGAGAGGAAATCCACCACAGCCATCTGCGCCCCAGCCTGTGGACCACCTTGAACTTAAATGGCTGAAGTGCCAGATACCAACACAGAGTGATCTGTGCGTTGGCGTCCTTCATGCGGTGGAGCCACTGGAGCAGGGCATGGTCCGAACAGAGGGTGAAGGCCTGTCCCAACAGGTAGTACTGGAGGGTGAAGAACACCCACCTCTACTGTCTCTAGGTGCTCCTCCCCCTCCACCACTAAGATGCATATGTCTGCAAAACAAAAGGGAGAGAGAAGTCAGGGGAATGTAAAAGTGCTCTGCCACAGAGTGCAGCCTTTACCTTAGTAAAAGCCTGATGGCATGGGTCTGTCTTATCAGTTTGGGGACAAACCTGCCCATGACCCACGTGGAAGCCCAGATACTGTACTTCCAACTGCCCAATTGCACACTTTTATGGATTTGCTGTAAGTCCTGTCTGTCTCAAGGAACTTAGGATAGCCAATAGATGTTTTAAATGCTGCTTTATATCATTACTATAAATGATAATTTCATCAAAGTATGCAGGGGCATATGCATCTTGTGCAAAGGACTCTGTCCAGGAGTTAGAATGTTGCAGGAGCCCCAAACAGCCCAAATGTAAGTGTGATGAACTGGTGTAAACCGAACAGAGTGGAAAAGGTCATTTTTTTTCAAGGGAAGATGTCAAGGGAATCTGCCAATTTTAAGATGTCAAGGGAATCTGCCAATATCCCTTTGTCAAATCCAGTGTTGAATAAAAATGAGTCGCACCTAACCAATCAAGCAGTGTGTCAATGCACAGCATTGGGTATGCATCAAATTTAGACACCATGTTGACTTTTCTAAAGTTCACACAAAACTGGACCGACCTGTCGGCCTTGGGAACCAAGACCCCCAGACTGCTCCAGTCACTGTGGGACTACTTGATTACTCCTATAGAGAGTCAGAGCATGTCAGCAAACTCCGCTTGCAACTTGGCAATGACTGTGAGTTGGGACAGCAAGAGGTGGCCTCCTGTTTCGGGATTAACCTCTGGCCCTAGCTCCTCCCTCTCCAGAACCACCATCGCCAGTTCCCCCAGGCACCCCCTCCCTCCATAGTTTGAGGATGTTATGGTGGTAAATTGGTACCGCCCCGCCCCTCTCCATTCGTCTGACCTCATAGTCAACATCCCCAACTCACCATGTGACCTCAAAGGGCCCTTGCCACTTGGCAAGTAATATAGAGCTTGATGTGGGAAGTAAGCACAGCACTTGATCTCCCGGGGTGAATTCCCTTAGCCGAGTACCCCTGTTATACAGCCAGATTTGTGCGACTTAATGCCCAGCAATTCATACAGTTTTCATAGTGTTCATGACATAAATGTCGTGCCCTGATCGGTCAGGATCTCCTTCTGGATCCCTACCAGGGAGATAATGCAGAAGAGTGCATCTGCCGCACTACGTGCTGAGATGGAGCAGAGCGGCACTGCTTCCGGGTATTGCGTTGCATAGTCCACTAAAACTAGGACAAAGCGATGCCCTCATATAGTCTGATCTAATGGCCTGATGAGGTCCATACCAATTCTTTCGAAAGGGACCTCGATTAACGGTAAGGGAAACAATGGCACTTTTGGGGTGGATATAATCTATATAACCTATCCTTAATAATTGAAAAATAGGGGTGGGAGAGCGCAACATTAGGCTGAACTTGCTGACCATCGATTACTCTCACTTGGTCGAGGGTGTGCCTGAGGGTCTCGTTGCATGACTGCTCCAGGGGGAAATCCCCAAGGGGAATTCCCGCCAAGAGGGGAGGAGCGAGGCCCTTCCCACTCTGTGTCCCCCTGACATGAAGCTGACATCGACAGGCCCGGTACCATCTCCCCAGCCCCAGCTCCAGCTTGATCGGGGGCGATTGGCAGCACGTCAGGGATCCGGATGAACACCCCCATCTCTATCACGGGGCATTGATCCTAGAAGTGCCCAGGCTCCCCGCAGCACCAGCACACTGGCCCAGGCTTCACTCCCCCACCTGTAGCCCTGGATTTCCTCACCTCTGGAGAAGAGGAAGCTATAGAAGGAGAGGGGAGAGGAGAACAAGATCAGGGACCGGGTTTGGGGGGGTGTCCCCGCTTTCCAGGAGAGGGAAGAGGAAAGAGGGAAGTGGGACGGGGGAGGAACCTGAGAGTGGGAGAGAGAGAGAGATTGGAAGAAGAGGGTCCGTCTGTCCCCAGATATGCTGCCAGGTGGTCTTCAGCCAGCTGAACCAACAAATTGCTCCAGCACCACAAGATCTACGATTTCCCCAGCGTCACGCTCCTTGGCCAGTAGCCACCTCTGGCAGGCGTCCATGAGCGTCTGAGCTTTCGCGAACGGTCGACCAACTTTGCCGAATGCCGGCATTCGGAAGTGCTGGCGATGTTGTTCATGGGTCCCGCCGACCCCCTGCAGTATCGCCCATCTCAGGATCGGGCACTCCAGCTGAAGCAAGGCCGGAAGCTGTTGGGCCTCAAGCTGGGCTTCCCTGGTGAACAGCGGCAATAGGCTTGCCACCCACTGGGCCTCAGGCCATCTCCATGCCCTGGCTGCACGCTCGAACAGCTCGATATAGGCCTCAGGGTTGTCTTGCGGAGCCATCTTCGCCAGGGCGGTGTGCGGCAGGGGCGTCTCAGCCGCCAGGACAACAGCTGGAGAACTCACGGCTTGGAGCAATTCCTAGGACGCCTGCCGGTCCTCCACTTGTGCTTGGAACAGTGCCTGGAACTGTTGCTCCTGGTTGTTCCGCAGCTCCAGTCGGGTTTGATGCTGTGTCTGGTGGAGACCAGCAAAAGATTCAACAATGGTGGCCAGCAGCGAGGAATTCACATCAGCATTTCTCCTCAAGGATACCGGGTTTCAGCACCTGTGTGAAAGATCTCTTATGGGGGGGGAAATGAGGAGACGGGAGGCAGGCTGGGTTTGAGCCCACAAAGCAGCTTTTATTTTACTTTCACTTTGCTGTACTGACTCGCTTTTCAGCGGTGCAGTTTTAATCTCACGCACATGAATGAACACACACACACTGAGCTCTCTTCTGTCCAGCGCTTGCTCTCGAGGTGCTCTTTTCTCCCCTCTTTATCCTCGCCACTGCTCACTACAACACAGAACATTCATTAATGGAATTCTCCGCAGGTGTGTATTCCTTATCACTAACCTTCTCCGACTCCACCCTCCATTCACAAACTGGCGCTCAAGCACGCCCCTGTTTCCACTGAGACTAAACCATGTTCTTTATTATTATTATTATTATTACTATTACTATTACTATTATTACTATTATTATCACTGTCATTTCTTTATTATTATTGTCTCTTTTCTAATTTTCTCCTTCTTCTTCCTTTTCTTCTCATATATATTTTCTTCTTTTTGTTACTAGAGGTGGATAGGGATGGGTGTAAATGAGGGGGTAGGGGATACACACACAAAACTCACTATTGTCTGAAATATAACATGTTACAAAAAATATATAAATGATTTAAGAGTGACAACCCCCAACAAAGCAAATACTGTAGCTGCTAAACATCTAAAACAGTTTTAAAATTCCACCCTCATCCTCACACACTGTTTAGGAGGATGAGGAGAGGTGAATGGACCTATGTATGTGTGTGTGTGTGTGTGTGTGTGTATGTATGTGTGTCTACACTGATGTTGTTTGTAAGGATGCAGAGAATCAACTGTGATTAATGTTGTCTGTCATTCTGTCCTGTTCTCTGTCTTACAGCATTGAGGTGTATATCGCTCCAGCTCGGCCCACCAGCACCAACACGAGTACTCAAACTTCAAGCTTCTTTTCTTGGCTAAAGTTTTGGTAAACCATTAGAACCCGTCCCACATTTCAAGCAGTTTGTAAGCTGAATCATTCATACTCAGATGTAGAAGTCCCATAACGATAACCATGACTGATCACATCCTTTTATACACTCAGCTACACATTACTTCAGGCTTTAATAACATATTTCACAATCCAAAGTCAAATCCCTCAGCATCTACACACAACACAGTGATACCTTAAGAGGAACCAGACTCAGACGCAAACCCATCCTCATCTGGGTGACACCGGATAGTGCAATTATAAATAAATCCCCTCTATAACAGAGAGAGAGAAAGAGAGGGAGAGAAGGAGAGAGGGGGAGAGATTGTTAGGTAACCATTTGTCCCGCAATGGATAAGGACAATGTACTTGCAGAGTGCAAGCAGGGACTCGGCAAGACTAGCTATGACAGCATAACTAAAAGGGAGAGCCAGAAGGTAACACATACATGAGGGCACCCTGGGATATAGGGCAGCCAGCCACTCCACCGTCAACAAACCTGAGTGAACACGTGAGAGCATATGTATATAGCATATATATGGAAAAGAGCACAGATACACAGATTAATGTTTCATCTACATTAAGCAGCAGCTAATGACTACAACTATACTCACAAACTCAACGACAAGCCTGTAGTACATTACACGTGTTACAGTCAGCCTCGTGTCAGATAGTTGGACATGGAGCTGGACAATGTGGATGAAGTGGTTGACCTGGTGGTTGACCTGGTAGTTGATGGAGCTGAACAATAGATCATATCACCACAAATATACCACATATTCTATAGACACACTGTGATGCATACAATACATCATTAATATTGTGCTAAAACATTTTACTGTCACTTCAAGAACAAGGTTCATGACTTTAATGACTACGCTTAAGTGAAAACAGTGATAAGTCACTCTTTAGGAACACTTCAAGAACTTTAAGGTTTCAGATTCATTTTTTTTACATACAGTAATGTTTTCCTCTGACAATATTCTTAATTATTCATGATTCAGTCTCAATTTTTAAGGACACAGTCTTAATTTTTCAGTCTAGTTTGAAAACAAATCTGCTTAGTCAGGCTTATTGATAAATAGCTTTTCTCTTGGGTAAAGGCACAGATCTGGAACAGTTTTGGGAGTGTTTTGGTAATTTATTAACAATCCACAGCTACAGACATGAAACAAAAGAATATAAAGAGCTGTCAATAACATTACATAATCTAAAATGATTATCTATTCAAGATTTTTTTTTCAACATGATTATATATTCAAGAATTTATATATTTCTATAGTTGTCCCTCACTCACACTGTGATAAAATTCCCACCTAGGCTAAAATAGTTAACATGTCAGCTAGCTAAATTCTTTTTACTGCAGGTAAACCTAAAGTTAGCTACAACCTGGTACTGGGTAAAAACACATTAACTATCTGTATCGATTATCATTTACCACAATTTCATGTTGTAGCTATCTTCACTCTGTAACTGCTCATTATTTCACTGTGTATTTCAATTTAAATAAAGCCTTCTTTTAATAAAGCTTCACAAGAACAGCTTTTCCCACAAGCCATTTCCCTCATGAACAGTTAACTACTTCTAGGTCCTTCTTAGTGTATTCCCTCTTTGTGGATACAATTTTTGCGCAATATGTAAATTCATTCTTTACTATACTACCTGTACACATATCCTTAATGCTTCTGCCATTGCCTTCACCTTGCACATAGCTGTATTATATCTGTACATGTATCTATTCCGTTTAAGCCTATTGGGTCTATTGTACAGTGTTATATATTCTCTCATATTATTATTATTTGTAAATTTTATTATTATATGTCTTGCCATCTTATTGGTATGTGTGTTCTGGAAGCTTCATACCAAGTCAAATTCCTTGTGTGTGTGTGTAAGCACACTTGGCAATAAAAGCTCATTCTGATTCTGATTCTGATTCTTACCATTTAACTTACTATAAGTTTATAGCTAATATTCTGTTAGAATTTCAATGGTTGCTGAATGACATCACAGACTTTACTCTGTCTTTGCACTGCAACTATGCTGGATTAGAGTGCCAGTTTCTCTGAGTTCCTAGCACCAACATGGGCCAGGGTGGTTGGGGTGATGTGCATGGAATTCTTGGCATAGCATGGGGTCGAGTACATCATGGGCTGGAATCCAGCTCCTTTTCTCAAGTCTGTAGCCCTCCCACTGAATGAGTATTGCAACCGTCCCTTTGGTCTGAGTCCAGGATTTCTTTGATGGTATAAGCTGGTTCACCTTTGATGTCAAGGAGTGCAAGTGGTGTGTGTGTGTGGGGGGGGGAGTGTTTAGCGAGGGGGCCTGGTATCACTGGTTTAAGACGTGAAACGATGGGGATAGGCGGCTGTGACATGGCAGGTCCAGTTTATATGTGACTTCATTGATATGTTTTAGGATCTTGAACAGGCCAAGATCCTTGGCCTGTTCAAAGATAGCAATGTGCTAGTTTTCTGCACCCCTTTGTGATGCAAATGTCCCTGGTGGACAGTCAGACTCAGTCGCCAGGTTCATAGTGGGGATTTTGTCCTCTGTGATGATCAGCAAACCCCTTGGTTACCTGGGCTGTGTGTTCAAGCTGTTGATGGGTTTGTTCCCATACCTGCTCACTCTGCCTGAACCATTTGTCCACTGCAGGTGAGGTGGTTAGGTTGGCATTCTATGGGAACAGCGACCTAAGATACATGAGGTGAACTGAGCTCCCCCGTCACTCACGATGTCCTAATCATGCCAACGTACCTGAAGGAATTGTTGAAGAGTAGTTCTGCTGCTCCAAATCCTGATGGTAGTGGAATCGGGCATAATGACTTGGAGAAATGGTCGATGTTAACCATGATTACTGTAATGTTCTGTGATGTATTCAGGTATGTACCAATTCCTTGCTGAGCAGGGCCAGGGTATTCTCCCCTCTGTGGCATTTTCGATCTCACGGTCAATATCCCATGTGATGGCCCCCACAAAACGTGACTGGTAAAATGCATTCCTCTGGGGTTTCATTGGGTGGAGCTGGGTAGAGTCATGAGAGTGAGTCTGCCTTGACATTCTTCAATCCAGGTCGATATGAGATGGTAAAATCAAACCTGGCAAAGAAGAGGGCCCAGCGTGAGTTTAGTCTTTTTGCAGACTTAATCTACTCAAGGTTTTTGTGGTCAGTCAAGATTATGAAGGGGTGGTTAGCTCCCTCCAACCAGTGATGCCATTCTTCAAGCAGAAGCTTCACTTCAAAAAGCTGTGGCTCTTTGCAGACACGTGGCTCAAGCAGACATGCTGCTCTCTGCAGACACAGTGCTCTATGCAGACATGCTGCTCTATACAGACACACGGCTCTATGCAGACACAAGGCTCTATGCAGAAACGCTGCTCTATGCAGAAACGCTGCTCTATGCAGACACATGGCTCTATGCAGACATGCTGCTCTATGCAGACACACGGCTCTATGCAGACACACGGCTCTATGCAGACACATGGCTCTATGCAGACACGCTGCTCTATGCATACATGCTGCTCTATGCAGACACGCTGCTCTATGCAGAAACGCTGCTCTATGCAGACACATGGCTCTATGCAGACATGCTGCTCTATGCAGACACACGGCTCTATGCAGACACACGGCTCTATGCAGACACATGGCTCTATGCAGACACGCTGCTCTATGCATACATGCTGCTCTATGCAGACATGCTGCTCTATGCAGACACGCTGCTCTATGCAGAAACGATGCTCTATGCAGACACATGGCTCTATGCAGACACGCTGCTCTATGCAGACATGCTGCTCTATGCAGACACACGGCTCTATGCAGACATGCTGCTCTATGCAGACACGCTGCTCTATGCAGAAACGATGCTCTATGCAGACACATGGCTCTATGCAGACATGCTGCTCTATGCAGACACACGGCTCTATGCAGACACACGGCTCTATGCAGACATGCTGCTCTATGCAGACACACAGCTCTATGCAGACATGCAGCTCTGTGCAGACACACTGCTCTGCTCTATGCAGACACACGGCTCTATGCAGACATGCTGCTATATGCAGACATGCTGCTCTAAGCAGACACAAGGCTCTATGCAGACATGCTGCTCTAAGCAGACACACGGCTCTATGCAGACATGCTGCTCTATGCAGACACGCTGCTCTATGCAGAAACGATGCTCTATGCAGACACATGGCTCTATGCAGACACATGGCTCTATGCAGACATGCTGCTCTATGCAGACACACAGCTCTATGCAGACACACGGCTCTATGCAGACACACGGCTCTATGCAGACATGCTGCTCTGTGCAGACATGCTGCTCTAAGCAGACACAAGGCTCTATGCAGACATGCTGCTCTAAGCAGACACACTGCTCTGCTCTATGCAGACACACGGCTCTATGCAGACATGCTGCTATATGCAGACATGCTGCTCTAAGCAGACACAAGGCTCTATGCAGACATGCTGCTCTGTGCAGACACACTGCTCTGCTCTTAGCAGACACACCGCTTTATGCAGACATGTGACTCTTTGCAGATGCATATTGTCATTGCGGTGTTTAATTGGGGCAAATCAAAGACACACTGCTCTGTGTAGACATACGTTTCTATGCAGACACACGGCTCTATGCAGACACACTGCTCTATGCAGACACACTGCTCTATGCAGACACATCACTCTATGCAGACATACTGCTCTATGCAGACACACTGCTCTGCTCTTTGCAATCACACTGCTCTATGCAGACAGACGGCTCTATGCAGACACATGGCTCTATGCAGACACATGGCTCCATGCAGACATGCTGCTTTATTTAGACACATCCGTCTATGCAAACATGCTGCTCTAGCCAGACACACTGCTCTATGCAGACACACAGCTCTATGTAGACACACAGCTCTATGCAGATACGCTTCTCTATGCAGACACACTGCTCTGCTCTGTGCAGACACATGGCTCTATGCAGACACACTGCTCTATGCAGACATACAGCTCTGCTCTATGCAGACACACTGCTCTATGCAGACATGCTGCTCTATGCAGACACACTGCTCTATGCAGACATGCTGCTCTATACAGACACACTGCTCTATGCAGACATGCTGCTCTAAGCAGACACAAGGCTCTATGCAGAAACGATGCTCTATGCAGACACACGGCTCTATGCAGACATGCTGCTCTATGCAGACACACGGCTCTATGCAGACATGCTGCTCTATGCAGACGTGCTGCTCTATGCAGACACACATCTCTATGCAGACATGCTGCTCTGTGCAGACACACTGCTCTGCTCTATGCAGACACACGGCTCTATGCAGACATGCTGCTATATGCAGACATGCTGCTCTAAGCAGACACAAGGCTCTATGCAGACATGCTGCTCTGTGCAGACACACTGCTCTGCTCTTAGCAGACACACCGCTCTATGCAGACACGTGACTCTTTGCAGATGCATATTGTCATTGCGGTGTTTAATTGGGGCAAATCAAAGACACACTGCTCTATGTAGACATACGTTTCTATGCAGACACATGGCTCTATGCAGACACACCACTCTATGCAGACATACTGCTCTATGCAGACACACTGCTCTGCTCTTTGCAATCACACTGCTCTATGCAGACAGACGGCTCTATGCAGACACATGGCTCTATGCAGACACATGGCTCCATGCAGACATGCTGCTTTATTTAGACACATCCGTCTATGCAAACATGCTGCTCTAGCCAGACACACTGCTCTATGCAGACACACAGCTCTATGTAGACACACAGCTCTATGCAGATACGCTTCTCTATGCAGACACACTGCTCTGCTCTATGCAGACACACTGCTCTGCTCTGTGCAGACACATGGCTCTATGCAGACATACAGCTCTGCTCTATGCAGACACACTCCTCTATGCAGACACACTGCTCTGCTCTAGCCAGACACACTGCTCTATGCAGACACAAGGCTCTATGCATGCACACTGCTCTGCTCTATGCAGACACATGGCTCTATGTAGACACACTGCTCTATGCATGCACACTGCTCTGCTCTGTGCAGACACACTGCTCTATGCATGCACACTGCTCTGCTCTATGCAGACACATGGCTCTATGCAGACACGCTGATCTAGAGTTGTGTGTCTTAATAATTTGCCTTACTCACACATAATCACAATGCCACCTAATAACATTAATTCTGTTCTGTTGCAATGTGCATAAAGAAACAGCAGGACACAGATGCATATTGTCATCATAGTGTTTAATTGGAGCAAACCAAAGACAGACTGCTCTATACAGACACACTGCTCTATGCAGACACACTGCTCTTTGCAGACACTTTATGAATGTTCATAAAATAAATATTTTGTTTCACTAAAGTCCTGTAAATTCTGTTATTTTGGTGATGCTTATTCTCCCTTTGTTTATATAATTGATGTTACTTTTGTGAGTAATTGTTTTGGGGACCTTTATTTTGATTTTATGTTGATTTTTGGAATTGATTGATGCCATTTTTGTATCTGCATGCTTCTCTCGCCAGTACACTTTGTGCACGCTGGAGAGAGGAGATGTACACGATGTATTTTACCCCGGGAGTGATATAGTGAACTTTGATATTCCACAGAGTGTGCTGGATCAATAAACCTCCCTTGGTTCAGTAGAAGTGGCAGTTGTCTGACCCCTTCATTTCACACAATGCAGAATGAGTAACTGGCATCAGAGTTGGACCAGCATTTAAAACATTTTCAGACATACCTTCATTTAACTTGATTGGAGTGAAGCTGGTCATGCAGTCCGAAGCAAAAGAGCCCCCAGTCTACCATGGTGATGGGTCAGACAAGCTTGGTGTGCATGAGTGGGAGGAGCTGATAAACATGTATTTGTGAAAGGGATACCATTAGCAGAGCAACATCAAGAGAGCTTATGCAGATTGATGGAGATGATGTTAGAGAGTAACACTTCATTGTAATTCAGCTCTAAACCCAGTTGAGAACCCAAAAGTTATTACTGACATCCTGAAACAACATTTCAGTGACGTTAAATATTCATATATGCCCCTGGCAGATTTCTACAGTACTGTCCTTTTAGGAGAGGATCCTGTGGAGTACTGGATGTGACTAAACAAGGCAGTGGATCTTGCAGAGGAGGCTTTGAAGAGGCTTGGGCGACAAATGGAGGGCCCATTTCGAGAAGCAGCCATGATGTTTGTGAAATACTGTCCTGATTCTGCTCTTGCCACAGTATTCCACTTCAAAGCTTCAGAAAAATGGACTGTACAGAAGATCCAAGAATAGCTTGACTGGTACCAGAATGAATTGGAAGAGCAGATGGCAGCCAAGCCGAAGCGTCCCACAGCTCATGTTCAGACATCCAATGAGGATGATGCAGTGGAGGCTGGCTCCCCAATAGACCCAGGTTAATGGGGCATAGTCAGCAATGTATACACTGCTCAGAGTCAGAACAGTTGTATGAGAACTTTGGTCAGTCTCCTAGACCATGCACTGTCTCAAAACACCCAGAATGTGGCTAAGCAGTTTCTGCCTCACCAGTTACATTCATCTCATTTAGACAATTGAGCAGTTGAGGGCCTTGCTCAAGGCCTAACATGGGTAGCTTGGCATTGGTGGGATTTGAACTCATGAGCTTCTGAACAGTAATCCAACATCTTAAACGCTGAGCATGTTCAGTGGTGAAACAGAAAGAAGGATGTTAAGTGAGAATGTGCTGCCCACACCCACACCACTTAAGCAGGCAAAAATATTAGTACAATGTGGGGGTAAAGCCACAAAGCCAAAATGTTTGTATCAGGTGGAGTTGAAAGTTTATGGAGAAAGCTGTCTAATACCAGTTCTACTTGGCCGAAGGGGATGATCTGATCATTAGCACAAATGCGATCAATTCCTTGTGCACTGCATGAAAGGTACCAATGATTATTCTAATCATACTGGGGAAAGCTGCCAGAAGATGTACCCATGTCACCAGTGAGCACAGTTGTGATGGAACCGACGAGTCCGTGTCACGAGACATCATGGTCGGCCATGTTGTCATGCCATTATGGAGTGATCGTTGGGTCCCTCTCAAAGTCAACAACTTCTCTAACAAGCCAGTCACCCTCAAGAGGAACCGCAAATTGGTGGACGTGTCCCCATGCATTGCCACTGAAGATATCGAACATTTCCAAGTTGAGCTGAAGTGTCTGGGAAGGACAGTCATTGCTCACTAAATTTGTCAGCTGATTTCAAACAGAGGCTGGAGACTGTGGGTCTTGCTGATCTTGACATCAAGTCTCGTTCTGTCAGCCATGTGACTAAGAAGAAGCTAATGCAGTTACTGGAGAGATACAATGATGTGATCTCCAAGCATGCATTGCACTGCAGAGAACTTAAGGGACTTGTCCAACACATTCAATTAATGGATGAGTGCCCATTCTGACTCCCTTATCACAGAGTGCCACCCACACACTACCAAAAGTTGTGACAAGTCTTGTCCCAAATGGAAGTACAGGGGATAATTAGGAAGTCTGTGAGTGAGAATGGTTCCCCCTTGGTTTTAGTGTGGAAGAATTATGGCAGTCTGAGGATATGCACAGACTTTAGACGGTTCAATGCAAGAACTATAAAGAACGTGCACCCACTCCCACACTAGTCTGACTGCTTGTCTGCTTTAAGCAGAAGCATCCTTTTCAGTACCATAGACCTGATATCAGGATTTTATGGCTGAAGAAATGCACTGCATTCACAACCCCCATGGGGCTGCATGAGTACAATCGGATGCCACAAGGGCTATGCAACAACCCAACCTACTTTATGCGCATAATGATGAGCATCTTTGGGGACTTGAAATTCAGCAGCCTGTTGTGTTATCTTGATGACTTTCTAGTATTTGCCTCAAATGAACAGGAAGTGTTAGAAAGACTGGAAGTCATGATCAATTGACTGAGACAGTACGATCTTAAGTTGAGACCTAAGAAATGTCACCTACTTCGGGCATCTGTCAAGTTCTTGGGCAACATCATGGACTGTGATGGTGTTTCTGTGGTTCATGCCAAAGTCAAGGCCATCTCAAAGCTGTCCAGGTTTGTTTTCATGGAACTTTTTCATGTACTCCATCAGCACAGAGAATTAAATCAGTCCTTGGTATGATCTTCTATTACCAGCATTTCATTCCGGGATGTTCTTCTTTTGGCAAAGCTGGGCAGAAAAAGAAGAGAGGAACGAAGGGAGATGCCAAAGAAGGTACCCACAGAAAGCTCAAGCCCACAGATTGGACTCCGGGATGTGACACCACCTTATCTAGCCTTAAGGAGAGTCTGCTACACAGTGTGTTATTAGCACACCCTGACTTTACTTGCAGATTTCCTTGCCCATAATTGCCCACTGGCAATCGATGCTTCTTTGGACAGACTAGGAGCCCTGTTATCCCAAGTACCTGCAGGTGAAGAGAGAGCCTGCCCAGTTGCATTCACAAGCAAAACCTTAATCTGCTCACAGAACTGGAACTACCCAGTTCATAAATTCAGGTTTTTGTCACTCAAGTGGAGTGTGTGTGAAAAATTTAGCCACTGGCTGAAGGCTCATTCATTTATGACTGACAACAAACCGCTCACTTATGTCATGACTAAGGACAAGCTTGATGCCTGTGAGTAGCTTTGGGTATCCAAACTTGCAGCTTATACCTTTGAATTGAATCACATAGCAGGTACAAATAATGTGGTGGCTGACACTCTGAGCAAAGACTCTTTTGTTAAGACAGTAGATTAATGACAGAACACTGTCATGACTTGCTTGTTGTGGCTGAAGAGGTCAAAGGAGAAGGATTTCAAGATGCCCTTCATCAGGGAGCCCAGAACTTACAAATCTTACTTCAGTCCTGTCCTGCCGTGCCTTTTGACAGTGCCACCATCAAAGCTTGCTTACGACTACATGGTCAGTGGGAAGAGACATCCCAAGAAACAGCCATGCAGCTAACCCGGTCGTTTCAAGATTCAGTACAAGCTGGTTTTGACGCCCTTCCTGCGATCACTGTGGATGAAATTTGGGGGAGTAAAGAGTCTGATCCAGTCATTTTGAAGGTCATGTCATTTGTGAACATGAAGCATCAACCATTGAGATGAGAGATGGTCAGAATTAGTCCCAGGGTCTTAAAACTTTTTAGACAATGGGACAAGTTAAAGATCCAAGATGGGATACCATACTGAGTCACATGAGATCCTTATAGTAAGCAGAAATGGTATCAGCTACTCCTACCCGCCAGTCTCAGGGGACAGGCTCTGAACAGTGTATATGTTTTTGCAGGTCATCAGGAGCAAGTAAGAACCATCCATCTAACTCACTGCACTTCCAAACATACATTTTAGACCACAGAACCATTTGTGCAGTCCCCGCTTGAAAGTATCAAGACTTCTGTGCCAAAGGAGTTAGTGTGTCTAGATTTTTGGACCATTGAAGATGTAAATAAATGCTTTATGGATGTGCTTGTCATGACAGACCATTTCTGTTAAGCTGTTAAGACTGTCAGGTGTCACCAAGTCTCACACCACAGCATACCACCAATCAAACTTTAGGCAGCATGCTCTGTATTTTGCCTCTGAAGGAGAAGCACAAGCGGCTTGAACAAATACAGACTTTAACAGTTGTCTAAAATGCCACAGTTCATGAGATGATGGGGTACGCTCCATTTCAGCTCATGTTCGGACATGTACTGAGACTCCTACTCAATGTCATGTTCAGACAAGTGTTGCACGACCCTGTGGTTGTTGATCATGGTACTTACTTGAAGTCACTGATGTCATACCTCCATGAAGCGGCAGAGATCGTGCAGAAGCACTTTGAAAGAGAGCAAAGCAAACAGGCTAAAGGTTACAACAGAAAGACCGTGTGCTAATAGCAAATAAAAGAGAAGGAGGAAAAAGGAAACTAGCTGATAAGTGAGAGTGTACACTGTACTAGACAGAAACATTCAGACACACATTTACAAGCTAGGGGATGATAAGCAGAATGTGAAAGTAGTGTACAGAAACCTGATATTGGACATTAGTTTCCTACCTGTCGAGTAGTCTGATGAGGAGGAAAATGTTCCGCCTATCGCAGATACAGGTTTTCTCACCAAAATGACTGGAGGATGGAAGTGGCAAATGGGCGAATGAGGAGTCTTTGTAGTTCAAGAGTCAGAGGATGAGGAAGTCTCAGAGACAGATCAGTCTGGTCTGGATGAAAGGAGGCCCAACGACCAGACACAAATTGAAGAAAATTGTAACGAGGGTCTGTATCAAATTGATCCCAGCTCAAAATATCTTGATGATAACCCTGACTGTAACACAGATATACAAGCACAGGTTCTGACTGACACCAAAGTTGACAGCAACAATGACACTCAGGCTGATATGGACACACAAGCTCCAGTTCTAGCTGACACAAAGGGTGTTAGATTGCGGCCAGGCAGAGTAGTTAAGAGGGTGAACAGATTAATTGAGTTCAGAGACCCTTTTATGTTCAAGGGGTGAGAAGTCACTTTAAGAGGAAATCAACCATTTGATGAACTGTTCAAGGCCCACTTTGTGTTTGGTGCCTCTTACAGCAAGGTACTGTATAACATGTACACCTTCATTTAAACAACTGTTTTTCAACTTGTGGTATCTCAGAAATGTGTAAAGTGATATACTTTATCACAGTGTAGTGTTAATGTTATTTTATCATATTGCCCAGCCCTACTGGGCTCTGTTTTTTCTTTCTTTCTTTCTTTCTTTCCTTTCACTTTCAAAGTTGCAAAGAAAGACTGTGATGTTACAAGCTTAAATACGCAATACAAGAATATGGCATAAAAATGTGTCTGTTTTCAAAAAGGGTTTTCAAAAATAATATTTTTTTAAATGCATCATAAATAAAAACATTAGTGTGTCATGGTAGTGCCGGTAATGGAGCTGAACTACACTACCCATCAGCCACAGTACATCACATGATCATGTCACATGACCATGAGCACCTAAATCATGTTGTTGTCTAATTAGCACTAGTACATAAGTGACATCTTTTATGGCACTTTTGTTGTGTACCACCATGTTATGGTTTGTCCCTTGTCTGTTGACTACAGTCCATGGTTATGCTTATACTGTAATCTTCTTTCACTTTTTAAGTTAATAAAAGCCTGCACTTGCATCTGCTTCCACTACCAATTCCTGACATAGTGTGGTTTCTGTAAAATTCCAAAACCAAATGTAAACTTTTAGCAAACTAGTTTAATACAGAAAAATTTTTCATGGTCAAAATAGTGAAATTTGTTTGGAACATTCATATCTTTAAACGATCCACATAATGAATATAAACAGATTAAAAAAGATCTAAGTTTAACTTTTGTAGTAACTTAAATTTGCATTGTCAGTGAATTCAGTGTAAGTTAGAAAAATTGGATGTAAATAGCAGTGACAGTACTTGTAACTTTACAATATACTGAGTTCAGTATATTATTGGGTTGATGTTTTCTTTTTCTTGGTAAACACATCGCAGATTATCAGAACAAAAGATGAGATGAATGAATTCTATGCCCCATTTTGGAGGCACTCAACACTGAGCCACAGAAGAGGGTTATGGAAACTGGGAGCACACTGGGAACACACTTCATTCATAATCACATCGCGTATGTGGGCATGACTCAAGAGTCAAGCCTGCTCATCATAGCTGGCTGATGTCTTTGCAGACATAGTCAACCTGTCCCTAGCGCAAGCTTCAGTACCCACCTGCCTCAAGGCAACCACCATTGTGCCCTTCCCAAAGAAGAGCACAGTGACCTGCCTTAATGACTATCGACTGGTTGCACTGACTCCAATTGTGATGAAATGTTTTGAAAGGCTACTCATGACCGATATTCATAGAAACATACACTCTAGACCCTCTCCAAATTGATTATCACCAAAGCCAGTCCACAGACGATGCCGTCAACACTGCAATCCACACAGCTCTCTCACATCTAAAAAGCATAGAGCATTGAGAGCTTTTACTGTTTACAGCTTAGCATTCAATATAGTTATCCCAACCAAATTGTGGAAAAAAACTCCTCACTGTCAGACTGAAGCCCAAACTCTCAATCTCTCTCTAAATGCCACCAAAACCAAGGAGATGATTGTCAACATACAAAAAAGGACGGAACAGCATGTACCATTACACATAGGGGAGACTGAGGTGGAGAGGGTGAACACCTTCAAATTCCTTGGTGTTCACAACAGTGGATCATGAAGGAAGTCCCAGCAGTGACACAGCCTGTTTAGACCATGACATGAACTACATGGCTAAGAAACAGTTTTTATTTGCTGGACAGGTCAGTGTGACTAATGTAGACTCACTGGAATCAGCTTTGCAGCACAGAATGCTGGCTAAACTTCTGGTCATAACCAATGACACTCACTCCCTCCATGAACAACTAATCATGCAGCAGAGCACTTTCAGCTCCAGACTGTACAACTCATCCACTCTGTGTTATCTGTGCAGTAACAACTTTTCTTCTCACATTCTGCCACACTGTATTTATTATTTATTCTTTTTCTCATGGACGCATTCTAATGATTGTTACCTGCACTACAACTACTTCGCCTACTTTTGTTGCTACTTGCATCTTATTTTATTCTTACTTACTTTAGTTTATTAAGTATGGGTACTGTAATTTGTGTTCTCTGTGCATAGTCTGTGTCCTTTTAATTTCTGTTTTTTATTGTACTGCTGCAATAAAACAGTTTCCCTCAGGGATCAATAAAGAGCTCTCTCTGTCTGTCTGTCTGTCTGTCTATCAAGGGATCTCAGGGGATCTCGGGATGGACTTGAATATCAGGTGGAGGTGTGAAACAAAAAGCTTCAAACCAGAAGAGGAATATGTCTGCTTAATGGTGCTGATTCATAATTATTTTATAATCAAGAAAAGTAAATAATAATTATAAATATAATTACACTATATGGCCAAAAGTTTGTGGACACCTGACCATCACACCTACATGTGCTTGTTGAACATCCCATATCCAGATTTATTCCCTCTTTGCTGTTAAAATAAGCTCCACTCTTCTGGGAAGACTTTCCACTAGATTTTGGAACATGGCTGTGGGGATTTGAGTTCCATTCCAACCATGTCTTCATGGAGCTCGCTTTGTGCACAGGGGCATTGTCATGCTGGAACAGGTTTGGGCCTCTTAGTTCCGGTGAAGGGAAATTGTAATGCTACAGCACACAGAGACATTCTGTACAACTGTGTGCTTCTGACTTTGTGGCAACAGTTTGGGGAAGAAGCACATACTTTTGGCCATATAGTGTATAGAGACAGATCATAGACAATATAAGGTAAAATCAATAAAGGTACATTCACTGACCAATTAATTAGAAGCAGTTAATATTAAGATCATATATCAGACTGGAGAAAAAGTTGTCTAAGTGGCATGACTGTTGGTGCCTGATGGGCTGGTTTGAGTAATACAGAAACTGCTGAGATTTTTTTCTCCTGGGATTTTCACAGATAACCAAAAAAAAAAACCCCAGTGTGTGCAGTTCTGTGAGTGTGTAAACACTTTGTTGATGAGAGAGGTCAAAGGAGAATGACACACTGGTTCAAGCTGACAGGAAGGCTACAGTAACTCAAATAACCACTCTTTACAACAGTTATGAGCAGAAAAGCATCTCACAAGACAGTTTACCTAGCTTGAGAATGAAGTTCCTAATAATTTGGTTGTTTAGTGTTTATTTACAATTTAAATCGTTCCCTCTGTCATCAGGAGATCAGGATTATATAAATAACCCATTAAAGCTGTATAGTTGTATAGTTACAATATTATAATCTATAGGTACATTTAATGTTGTGCAACATCAGTAAATAAGTTAGTTCCTGTTCTCACTTATAGCTCTCTCTCAGCTATAATCAGTCGTTCCCTCACCGGCCTCTCTTGCAGTTAATAAGACAAAAAATGCAGCATGTCATGTTACAGAGAAACCACAAAGCGTAAACTCCTCTGTCCTGAAGATGTCAGAAAACTTTGGAAAACTTCATCACGTGAATGATACATTTTTAATTTAGTTTGTTATAAATGAATGAGCTGTTACTATAGTAGTGTAAGCATCATGTATGTGTAAGAGAGCGGATGGTGCTTCCCTCAGGTGTGTTGTGCTGCACTGTGACCCAGAAGCAGTAAGATGCTGTTGTATGGCTTCACGTGTCTCAGAGGAAGCTCATGTTGGCCTTTATCCTCCCATGTTGGTAGCTGTTGAATGATAAGGGAGAAATGGCTGAGAATTGTCAAGTGAAAAAATGGGAAGAAAATGGGGAAAACTACAAAAAAAAATAGGATTTGATTTGGATGATTTAAATCCTAAAGTAATGTCAATGAAAGTCGAGTTGTTAACTGGCATCACTAATGCCAAGTAACTTTTAATCGTTGACGCCGAGTTGTTGTTTTTTTCTGGTGCAGTTACACCCTGTGGCCAGCAGGTGTCTCAGCAGGTGTGGCGGTTAGAGCAGGTCACCGGTTTAGTGAAAGTGAAACTCAGCGGCGCCATTTCAAGACGAAGTAGTTGGGGAGAAAAACAGTACGTATACTGAAATCTAACGCTATAATAACATTAATGTTATACATGTATACGATATGGAGTACAGTGTTGCTGTATTTTAATGAAGTGTTAATGTATACAGTTTATTTTCTGGCTTTTTAAGCTGATATTTCTGTGTAAGTGAACTGCGCCATCACACAGGGTTATATAACCACACAGAGACAGGAAGAGTGTTCTCTCTGTGTTACACACATAACCATGTGTTTTATTAGATTCATTACCATAATAGTGAACACACTACAGGCTAGTTGTTGAATAAAATATTAAAGCTTCACCTCAATTCACCTTCAAACCTGTAAACATCAGTTAGAGCGCTAATGCCTCATTCTTTATCGAGATAAAGCTACATATAAACAGGAAGTGAAGTTCAGCTCCAGGGTCAAAATATAAATATAAAGCTAGAATACAGTGTATTATGTGTTCACACTAGATGAACAGTTTAGTGGGTTTTTATGGAGTTAATTTTGTGCCAGATGTTTCAAGTAAAATCTATTATCAAAATATTAATGATCAAAATGTAAGAAATGTATTGAAAATGCAAGCAATGAAAATCAAATCAAAATTATTTTTCTATTTGTGGATTTTTCTTTTGCTTCTGACTTTTGGCACATGTTTATAGGAGGTGGGTTGTAGAAGAAGGTGTTCACTATCGGTCATCTCTCTGTATTGCTCTGAAAGATGCTCTGAAAGTTAGTCACACCTGTAGGTGGCGCCATGAATCACATACAATGTCATACAGTATTATCTCATCATTCCCAAAACGTCCCAAAAATCTGACAAGTTCATATGAAAATAAGTGTAATGTAGTGTAGAAATACAAATACAATTAATACAAATAATTATTAATTACAAATAATGATGAATGAATAAGTATTCACCCACATTTTCAGTAAAACCAGTTACCATCAGAAGTCACATAATTAGTTGAATGGAGTCGATCTGTGTGTCATGTGATCTCAGTATAAACACTTGTTCCCCAAAGAACCCTTCCATCTCATGTAAGTATAGCTGTGACCTGTTTACCTGTTTACCTGAAAGAAGAATGAAGAATCCTATTACATTCTGATAGATTGTTTTCTTTACTCCTAATGGCTCAAATGTCTTTTTACATACATTACTTGTCATGCTGTGTGTGTCTGTGTGTGTGTGTGTGTTTGCAGCTGTGATATGAACACAGGACTTCCAAAATGAGTCTCTCTGAAGAACAAAACACAAAGAAAGATGAGAGGTGAGAGACAAAATTATTGTTGTATTCAGCAACAATGAAAGACTCACAGATGTGTATTTATTAAATGTGACTAATGAACAGAGAAACTCAGTGATCAGAAAAACTGAGCTTCAGCTCAAGATGTTCAATACCAGCAGATATTAATGATCTGGGGAGAGTTTAATCACTCCCTAAGTGACGAAGTGAAAGGACTATGTAATAATAAATAACAAAAAACTACTTTGAGAGGAACTTACACAGTGTCTCTGTGTGTTTTAGTCTGATGGAGGAGAGATCAGACTCACCAGAACCCAGCTGTGTGTCCCTGAAGAGTGACCAGTCAATGGGACATCCATATAAATTTAAAGAGCAAGACTGTTCTACTGATCCAAGGTAAAGATGATTGAGAAAATAATCCTAAATAACCTGAATAACACATTTAACTATTCAGAGCCTTTAGTATGCCACTAAAATTGAATTCCAGTGGATCGGTTTCTGCTGGCTATCTTTAAAATTTTCCTGAAACTTGGTGATGCAGCTGATGGTGTATGTCTGAGCAAAACACAAGCCATGAGGTTACAGAATTGTCCTAAAGCTCAGAGACACAACAGTGTTGAGGCACAGATCTAGGGAAGGAAACTTAAACATTTCTGCAGCTTTGAAGTACCTGAAGAACACAGAGGCCTCCAACAAACTTAAATGGAAGGCGTTCAGAACCACAGAAAACATCACCACTGGCGTTTATCACCAACAGGCAGGACCAGTAGCTTTCTGACATTATATAATAATATATACTTATGATAACATATAAATTACATATAACATATAAAAACGTGTCATATAAATTTGGTCACTTAATCACATGCGTTTCTGTCACGGTGCTTCAAGCAGGATCGTAGGCTCGCTAGTTTTTTAAAATCATTAAAGACTTAAAAGTCATTAGACTCAAACACACTGTATACAGAACGTCAAATAAAGTTAAAAATCGCTAACGTAAGTAATCATCTGAGAGCCACAACAATGATAACAAGCTACTTACGTTTGTAGACGAAGTTGGCTGAGAGTTCGTCCACCATTTTTTTCGAGCTGAGAGTCTTCAGAAAATATGACGTCATTTCCAGTAAGGGAACGTAGTGAGCATCGATGCTGCCTGTTTTTTTGCGGTGCATTGTGGGATTTTTTAGGGAGCGAACGTTCCAGTGCACTGGAAGGATTTTACTATTAAGACAGCCCTTAAAATGGCTGCCTCCCTGATCAGCTCCCTAACTAGGGAACTGAGACTCACCTCTGCCTAGAGCTGGAGCTCAACCAAACTGAGCAAACAGGGTTTTAGTGTGGAAGGTGGTCAAGAACCTGGATTTAAGTCTTTTACCTAAATACGAGCAGTTTAGGAGGAAACCTGGCAATGCTCATTACCTGGACAATCCCATCTTTACAGTAAAGCTCGGTGATGGCAGCATCATGGGTTCGAGATTCTCGAATTGAGAATTGAGTGGGAGATGAACTGATAAAAATGCAGATTCATCCTAATGGAAAACAGGATCTCAGATCAGGGTGAAGATTCACCTTCAAACACAGCCAAGACAACACAGGAGTGTCCTTGAATAGACAAACATTGGTGCAGCAATGCTCCTCATAACACAACTTTAAAGTCATCATGTTTGTTGTAATGAGCTGTATTTCAAATCAAAAACTTTGACCTTACATTAAAAAACAGAGCTTTCGATAAGTTTGAAGGTGATGTGTGAGGTCTTTAAAATTCAAACACTAACTGTAATAGGAAACCCAGTTAGTGTTAGTACTTTATAATGGTGTAGAATTTTTTACTTTTCAAATTTGCACATAACATACCTGTACATACAAAATTGCACATAACATACAAAATATTGTATATTGTCTATTTGTATATTTGTATATTATTCTTTTTATTGTCTGTGTCTTGTCTTGTCACTGTCATTCTGTTGCACTGTGGAGCTTCTGTCACTAAAACAAATTCCTCGTATGTGTAAACATACCTGGCAATAAAGCTCATTCTGATTCTGATTCTGAATAGTACATGAGTATGTAATTTGAGACACAATGCTAGTTTGGTGGAAGTAAACATTTGTAATTTTCTATATTTTTTTATATATTTTTATTTTTACATTTTATATCCTCATCTTAAAAAATATCTTTTTATTTAATTAGTAGTTGAGCTAGCATGCATGTTTCACATTTCAGCTTCATTAATTGTCACATTAATTTTGTCTCAGCTGTGTGTCCATGAAGAGCGACCAGTCAATGGGACATCCATATAAATTTAAACAGCAAGACCATTCTACTGATCTTAGGTAAAGATGATTTAGGAAATACGAGGTCAAACAATTAATGGAAAATAAGCTTTTTAATCCTCAGATGTTTTTGTACAATGAAAATGTTTTAAAGTAAATCTTTTTCATTCTTCACTTAATTTTTTGCCTCTAACACGTTTGATCCCCAGCTGTGTGTCAGTGAAGAGTGACCAGTCCATGGGTCATCCATATAAATTTAAAGATGGAGACTGTTCCACTGATCTGGGGTCAGTATACCTTAATCATTTCTGATAGATGTGAATAGTAATAAGGAGATTAATACCTGAGACATTATACAGAAAATATCTTAGTTAATTAGTTTATTAATATTTACTGTATATAAAGATACTGTTTCAGAAATAAAGGAACTGCTGAGTGGTCGAGCATATACACTTTGTAATTCCCATTACATATATTTTGTCCACAGAATCCAAAATAAGGAATCCAAAGTTATCAGAAAAACACAGAACCTTGAATCCATATTTAAGGTGTGTGTGTGTGTGACTTGTTCTCATTATTTCTGCATTATTTAAAGATATTAATTTAACTAATGATCTACTTATTTGCAATTTTAACTGTTTCTTGTGGCAATATGGTTATTCAGACAGATATGCTGTTTGATCTGTGGTAACTGAATCATCTCTCAAATTTAGCCCTGTGTTCTGTTACTGTGTGTTTGTAATCAGGAGCTGGAACACAAAGTAATCACACTGATAAAGAACGAGCTGAAAAGGTTTAAGAAGTTCCTGAGTCCAGATTACCCAGCATGCACTGAGAGGGAGGTGGAGGTTGAAGAGGATCTGCAGAGTGTCAGAGAGGGAGCACTGAAGATCACACTGCACGTCCTGAAGGACATGAACCACACAGATCTCGCTAACACACTGCACAACAGTAAGAGCTCTGAGTCACAATTATTACATCAATTTAGCTTTAGAGGAAGAACATTGTCATTTAAGGAGCGTTTCTTATCACTTTCATATGTAAAGCTGATCTGTGAGCAGGAGAGTCCTCATATTATATGAGCAGTCTAATGTTAATTATAAATATAGCTGCAAGCAGCAATTATGGGGCCAAGCACAACAGAGACAAAGTAAGGAGCTAAGCAAGTAAGCATGGTCATGATGTTACATATCAAGTTTCAGCACAATAGGCAGTATTGTTGCCAAGATATCGCATAAAACACTATGCGGCACTTATGTCAATGCGTTATATGGAAAAGGTTTGAGATATTGAAAAGATTTTTTGCTCTCATGCTCTGATGATGATCTATGTGAAATATGGTGAAGATTGGATAAATGGTGGACATACAAAATGCCTACTGTGGAAAAATGTATATCACTGGTTTCTGTAGGACCTAAGGTATCGAAAAATGTGAGATTCATGGCCATTGGATGAAATTCAGAAAAGCTATAAGGATACACAATTGCCCTCATGGACAATGATGGACATAGATGCTGCATGTAAATTTTGAAGTCAGTTGGACCGACAGTTCAGTTTGGTCTATCAACACAAAATCCATAGCTTATTGCTAGCAGTAAGATGATCTGAAGATGATCTGAGTCAAATGTGGTGAAAATCGGGCAAATGGTCTGAAAAGCAAAAATATGAATTTTTCATATCTCATGAGCACTAGGTGGCGCTGTTCTCAATATATAGCCTCAAGTCCATTTCGGCATGCTCACCATCAAATTCGCTTGTGCATTATTCCAGAACGGTTTGGTCTAGCAAAAAGTTTTTAATAACAGTTTGCCAGCATGGTCTAAGGATGATCTGAGTCAAATTTGGTGAAGAGCCAATGAAACGTCTTGGACAAGGTCAAAAAAGAAGGTTTTTCAGGAATGCATATTCACATTCAACTTGGCATGAGCCAATGAATTATAAGAATACTCACACTGTCCCCAACAAGTTTGCAAAATTTCGTACCTTCCCTGAAAGCGGATCAATGGGCTGCCATAGACTTCAAGAGCAAAAGGAATAATGATAAGAAGAATACTCATGATTACAAGAGGTGCCTACGCACCTGTGGGGCTTGGCCCCTTATAAGTATGGTACACTTTGTCTAGACAGGTACCAAATCAGTATCCTGATAGAAATTATAATAGATCTCAGATAAATAAACAATTTAGCAGTGTACTCAAATTTAAAAAGTATGGAATATTATGTGGTATTTGTAGAATTACAAATTTATAATTTTACTTTATTCTCCTTTTTATCAGAGGTGTACCTGGTCTCTGAGTATCAGCAAAAACTCAAGTCCAACCTAAGAGAGAAGTTTAAAAGAGTTAATGAAGGAATCTCACTGTATGGAAGCTCAGCACCTTTGAAAGAGATCTACACAGAGCTCTACATCACAGAGGGTTGGAGTGGAGACGTCAATAATGAACATGAAGTGAGACAGATTGAGACAGCGTCCAGGAGACCAGCAACACAGGAGACACCCATCAAATGTAATGACCTCTTTAAAGACAAGTCCATCAGAACTGTGCTGACTAAAGGAGTAGCTGGAATTGGAAAAACAGTCTCTGTGCAGAAGTTCATTCTGGACTGGGCTGAAGGAAAAGCAAATCAGGACGTCTTCTTCATGTTTCCACTTCCCTTTAGAGAGCTGAATCTGATGAAGCAGAAAAATCTCAGTCTGATGAATCTTCTTCATCACTTTTTCCCAGATATGAAAGAATTAACATCAGTAGACCACAGTGCCTACAAAGTCTTGTTCATCTTTGATGGTCTGGATGAGTGTCGACTTCCTCTAAATTTCCAGCGCAATAGGAGATTGTGTGATGTGACAGAGTCAGCCTCAGTGGATGTGCTGCTGACAAACCTCATCAAGGGGAATCTGCTTCCCTCTGCTCTCCTCTGGATAACCTCTCGACCAGGAGCAGCCAATCAGATCCCTCCTGAGTGTGTAGACCAGGTAACAGAGGTACGAGGGTTCAGTGATCCTCAGAAAGAGGAGTACTTCAGGAAGAGGATCAGTGATCAGAGCCTGGCCAGTAGAATCATCACACATGTGAAGTCTTCAAGAAGCCTCTACATCATGTGCCACATCCCAGTCTTCTGCTGGATTTCAGCCACTGTTCTAGAGAGAATGTTGCATGAAGCAGAGAGTGGAGAGATCCCCAAGACTCTGACTCAAATGTTCACATGCTTCCTGATCTTTCAGATCAAACACAAGGACCAAAAGTACCATCAGAAATGTGACCCTGATCCTCAGCAGACCAGAGAGAGTATCCTGGCACTGGGAAAACTGGCTTTCCAACAGCTGGAGAAAGGAAACCTGATCTTCTATGAGGAAGACCTGGGAGAGTGTGAGAGAGAAGTGTCAGTGTACTCTGGAGTGTGTACCCAGATCTTCAGAGAGGAGTTTGGGCTTCACCTGGGGAAGGTGTTCAACTTTGTACATCTGAGTGTTCAGGAGTTTCTGGCTGCTTTATATGCATTTCTCTCCTTCATCTTTCAGAAGACAAATGTGTTAGAGCAAAGCAGTAGCATTTTCAGTTACTTCAGAAATCCAACCATGTCTGAGTTCCTCAGGAGTGCAGTGGACAAAGCCGTACAGAGTGAGAATGGACACCTGGACCTGTTCCTCCGCTTCCTTCTGGGTCTCTCACTGGAGTCCAATCAGACTCTCTTACGAGGTTTAATGCCACAGACAGGAAGCAGCTCTCACAACAAACAGGAAGCAGTTGAGTACATCAAGGAGAAGATCAGGGAGAATCCATCTCCAGAGAAATCCATCAATCTGTTCCACTGTCTGAATGAACTGAATGATCATTCTCTAGTGCAGGAAGTACAGCATTACCTGAACACAGGAAGTTACAGTCGTCTCAGTGGAACCAGACTCTCTCCTGCTCAGTGGTCAGCTCTGGTGTTTGTGTTACTGAACTCAGAACAGGAGCTGGATGAGTTTGAGTTGAGAAAATATGACCCATCAGAGGAATGTCTTCTGAGGCTGCTGCCAGTGGTCAAAGCATCCAGAAAAGCAGTGTGAGTATTTTTATTTATAAATGTTTTACTGTAGTGCTAATATTAACTCTTAACTGCACGGATTTAAAAATAATGTCTGTTCACTAGTAATCATTTATCTCAAGTCTCTGACCACAAAGAACTTCTCAAGTCAAGTTGATCTTTATTATCATCACAGTCATATACAGTGTGCAATACACAGGGTAATAAAATAATATTTCTTCTGGACCCAAGGTGCAAGATACATGTATGACATACACACTGTTGATGGGACATAAATAAAGTCCAACAGGAATAAGAAGCATGCAGGGAGGGGGTATGGGAAACAGTGGGGGTGAGGACACAGAGGAGCAGTAGAGCATAAATATATCAATCACAAAGAGCAATTACATGACAGTAAGATATTGTAGTAACCACAGATGCAACTAGAATTGAAATTTAGTATAAAGTATAAGGTGATAGTGCAGTAATGGTTGTGTTAGCAACCTGGGAGGAATGGAGTTTAAGGGACAGTACAGTACTATAACGAGTCAGTACAATCCAAAAGCACCTTTTGTTGGACCCGGAATGGCTGCTGCGTCCTAGGAGGAAGGACCTCTCCAGCCTATTTGGGCACAAGCAGAGTTAAGTTATATTATTATAACTTGGACACATAGTTATATTATTTATGTATATATAGGCACTATTGAGAAGTTATGCAGGCAGGGCAGAGTTTGTCTAAAACAGAAGTCTAAAACAGAAGTGTGACTCACTTCTGATCTTGAACTTTTTCTTGGGTGATATCAGCTCAAGTGTCCAGCTCCACTGTCTGACAGTTTGATGTAACCACAATATGTCAAGCTAAAATTTATGGCTGTAAATACAATGTCAATAGAGCTTGGTTACACGGAATGCAATTTGAGGCCAATGTTAACTAAATAAATAAATACTGACTAAAAATTAACTAATAATATGGTCCCTTTAAACTCCATGAAAAGTAGGGCATCAAAGGAGAAACATATTAATCAGAGACACTTAATGTTGAGGAGTGATTTTTTTATGGATGAAATCATGAATGAGTGGTGAAATCTCCTGTATTCCACATACATTTTACTAAATTTAGTAAATTTATTTTAGTATATTTAGTATTTTGTGTCTTCAGTAAGGTGTAACTGTTGGAGCATGATATAAAAAAGAAAACACAAAATAAAATACAGTAAAATAAATAGAATAAGTGCATAATGCACTGCATAAGGAGTGTGGAAGCCATATTGTAAATTAAACCAAATCTGCAGTGATTAATATAATAATTACAACTAGGACGATTCATGCAGCAAAATACAAAAACACACCAGTCTAGTTTACTACAGTCATGGGGGAAAAAGAAAGTACATCATCCTTCAGTTCCATGTTTTTTATTTATCAGCCATGATCTCAGAGAACCAGTTTTTGCTGCTCATCAATCTGGGAAGGGTTATGAAACTTGCAGTCATTGAGACAACCATGAACTCCTCTTTATACAGGAGATGAAGTGAACACTATACATGTGTCTCTGGCAACCATAAATTCATCCTTGTCCCCTCAGATGGTGTGTGCTGGGTGATCCTACTCCAGCAACACCCATCCAACCAGCTTTTTTAGCTACTCAGGGGAAATGGTGGCTGCAGGAAAGCTCATCCCCTTTCTTTTTTACAGTCATCTCATAGCAGGGCCAGCGATGTCCTTCATGTATCAAGCAGTGTAGTTCACTCTAGTAGTGAACTGTAGTGCTCTACGCAGGGCCGATATGCGGCCTGTGCTTCTGCAGTCTTAGTATGCATCTTATGCTGTTGTTTCTGCAGGCCAAAGATAGCCTGATGTGGCTGTTTCTGCAGGTAGATGAGTGAATGAGGACTCCATATCCCTGTTAATTGCTTCTCCAAGCAGCTACCAAGTTTGAGCACCAGTGTAACAATCTCAGCAGCAGACCCCTCAGAGAACACAGCAGACCCACTGTACAAACACATGAGGTTTTTATTTATTGGTGCTTGTGCGCTTTGGCACAGTCGGAGACAGCAACATAAAACTTACAATAGTACAGCTTTTCTGCTCACTTGCTATTCAGCCTACTCAGATTTGGCTTTGCTCAGCTCATGGCCGCACAGAGAGAGAGAGAGAGAGAGAGAAAGAGAGAGAACAAACTGTGTAGACTCTTGATAAACCACACCCCCACATGTTACAGTTACTATAGCTTAAATATTGTGCTAGCTACTGTGAAACCAAGTATCAGTAGTTAATAGCTAGCTATTATTAGCAATAATGAGAGAAAATTCGATTGTTGCATTTAAGGTTTTACTGTCAAAGAAACAGTTTTAAACAATATCTTACACTCTCAATGTCATCATTTCTGTTCCAGGCTACGTGGGTGTAATCTGACAGAGGAAAGCTGTAGAGTTCTGTCCTCAGTTCTCATCTCAAACTCCTCCAGTCTGAGAGAACTGCACCTGAGTGAGAATAACCTGAAGGATTCAGGAGTGAAGCTGCTCTCTGCTGGACTGCAGAATCCACACTGTAAACTGGAGATACTGAAGTAAAATCACAACTATTATACACACACATTTTATATATATATATATATATATATATATATATATATATATATATATATATATATGTATTCTCTTATCCAGAGCAACTTTTTTTATTACAGAAATTCACCAGAGAGCTTGTGTTGATATATGATGATGATGGAAAAAAAAGTGGCTCATGTGACAGCTAACTAACTAGCCTAGCATTGTCTTTAGATTAGATTTATTATATCAGTAATGCAGATGAAATAAAGATTGGTGTACCTGGTAATGAGAAGGTTTTTTGCCTTCACTGTAGCTTTGGAGGCAGAAAATCAAGAGAATTTGAGCTGCTTGTGTGACTGAATGTATGCAGCCACAGTTACGTCACATTTTGTACCAGTGAACAACCCAAACATACACATTTTGGGCCTTATGTAGTGTATAAATATTTTTGTAGGCCACACAAAACTAACAATTCCCACCAGATTTACAGCAACACTGATTTTCTTCTCACAATCTCACGTGCATATATTTTTCAAATGTAAATCACCCATAAAAAGTGCAAAACTCCATATAAGGAAAAGCTCACAGAAAGCTGAAAGTGCAAAATTGTAATCGTCTCAGCAACGGTTGGCCTCTTGCCTAACCAACTTACCTAACCATTTTATCTTGCGAGATGCAAGAGCTCAGCACAGGGCTTGTGGACATGGGCGCTGCCCTAGGAGCAGCATGAAGTAGCACTGGTTCTTCGCTCCACCATAACAACCACATTCCCTTGAATCCCATGGTATCTGAAGGGAAGCCTTCTGTAACATGCATTGATTAGAGACAATAAGCAAGTGCATAATCTCTGTGGCTTCTTTATAGAATAGAATAGAATAGAATATCTTTTTGATTGCACAAGTACAACAAAACTGGGTTTGTAACTTTCTTACTAGATGCTATATAAGACATAGTAAATAAAGAATACAGTAAAAAAAAATAGTATATATCCTATGTGTGCAATTGAAGCACTGAAGTAACATTGTAGACAGTATAAAAAATATAAACAGTGTTTGGCAGTTAAAGTGCAACAGCACAGATGTGCAAAACAGCAACAAAACCAGTATAGTACGCGAAAGTAGATATGGAGTATTCATAAGTAGCACAATGTGGGTAAATGTATTATTCCCTGAGGACTGAGATTATTATTTGTGTTGTAGCGCAGCCCTAAGCTGAGACAGTGACAGGTAACATTTTCTTGTCCAGAAGAGAGATTCACAGTGCAAGGTGCAAACGTATGAAGATGTGTAAACAGTGTACGATAGATATTGAGCACAAGCAGCAGCAGTCCAGACAGTACACACAATGAACGGAAAATGAACCTCTGCGTTACTGTATAGCTTATTTGGTGTCATAGTGCAGTGTGTGTGTGTGTGTGTGTGTGTATGCAAGTCAGTTGTGGCACACAGTTGTGGGGGGCAGTTCAGATAGATGTGGGGGTTCTTGGTGGACTGATTCAGAGCAGTTATGGCTCTGGGGAAGAAGCTATTTCTCAGTCCGGAGGTGCGGTTGTAGATGGCCTTGCATCATCTAACGGATGGAAGGAGATGATGGCATGGATGGGTGAGCTCTCTTCAAATGCGGGCAGTTTTCCTGAGGCAGCATGCACTGTTGATGTCTTTCAGGGCTGGGAGCTGTATACCAATGATTTTCTGTGCACTGGAGACAATCCCCTCATTGCGTTCCTCTCAGCTTCTGTGCAGCTGAGATACCACACAGAAATGCAATATGTTAGGATGCTCTCTGTGCTGCAGTGGTGGAAGGTCGCCAGCAGCTGATGGGACAGACAGCCATTGCTGTGCTTTCTTGATCAGAGCAGTGGTGTTTGTGGACCATGTGGCCACTCTGTCGCCATTGATAAAGAAAGGAGCATACTCGTCATTCCTTGACCTTCTGAAGTTGATGATTAGCTCTTTGGTCTTTGTGGAGCTGAGGGACAGGTTGTTCTCTGAGCACCAGCTCACCAGGTCCTGCACCTCTGCTGAACTGATTCATCGCCGTTGGAGATCAGCCCAATCTCTGTTGTGTCATCTGCAAACTTTATGATAGTGTTAGTGGTGAATGCAAGAACACAATCATGTGTGAAGAGGGAGTAGAGGGTGGGGCTCCGTGTGGTGTGCCAGTACTCAGAGATATAGTAGAGGACAGGTGGGGGTCGAGGCTCACTGCCTTTGTACGATTTGACAGGAAGTTCAGGATCCAATTGCATAGTAATGAACTGACACCTTGCTGGTGGAGTTTGGAGGTGAGCTTGCTGGGAATGACAGTATGAAAGTAGACCTGTAGTCCGTGAATAGCATATCCTCACATATGTGCCCTCCACATGAGTCAGGACAGTGTGAAGAGACAGAGAGATGGCATCCTCTGTTTTCAGTGAATTCTGTTATTCAGTGTTATCCACAAATCATAATCCATAAGGGAGAAACTGGAAACCATCATGTCAGAAAAACAGAATAATCACAGGAAATTAAATAAGGCTTAATAACATAGATAAACAAGAATGAGATTTTATACATAGACACGGGAAATCTAGGATATAAATACAGAAGCAAATTAAGATGTAAAAGGAAAACAGGTGAACACAATTGGGAAATAAACCAATTGTAAGACAGGAGCAGAGACTGGACTGCAGCCAAAACAAAAACAAGTCGCAACAAAAGTACGACAGTTCACATTGTTTTAGGAAACATGCCACATGCAGAGGGGATTCATAACAGCAATTTAAACCTGACAGCTTAACAATCTATACATAAAAATGCATTAACTTAATGCCAATTATATGATTTGAATATAATTTATTTAAAAATTATGTAAATTTAAATGAATTCAGTAGTGAAATGTGAAGCATAAACATTTTTAACATGATTTTCAGAAATGACAAATTTCTAGCGTAACTGCGCCTATTAATCGTTTTCAAATAAATACTTGATAAATGAGGCCCAGTGTTATTTTTAATTACATTGCAATGTTGGAATGTTGGCAGTGAAATCTGTTGCATTCAACATAACATAAATCTTCTTATATTTTCTTACTAACAAGCCCATTTTTCTCACTTTCCCGTATTTGAGTTGTTGTTTTTTTTTTTTTTTGTCTTTGGAAGCGCTGCTGGGACCCAAAAAAATTCCAACAGCAAAGCTTTAAATTTTGCTGCATTCTGATCACCTTTGCAGCTTCTTTGTGTAGGATTGCATGTAAAACACGTGTTGTCAGTTGAAAAAAGAGCAAAACAGCTGACACTACAAAACACCTAGAGAACCAGTATTTATAACCCCAAAAATGAGAGATCAAATGGCTAAATTGCTGTAGTCTAAAAAGCATAATATCAATTTATTCTAACATGCACAATATCAATTTACAGATAAATTTATAAATTTTAAATTTTATCTCCAGATTTCCATAAAGCTGCTTTGTCGCAATGTCCATTGCTAAAAGTGCTATACAAATAAAATTGAATTGAATTGATCAATTGAATGCATAAACAATCTGAGATCTCCAAGAAGCTTCCAGGTTTCAACACCAGTGCATGATCTTGGCAGCACACTGCTCAGTGAACACAGGAGACCTAGTGTAAGAACACATATGACGTTTTACTATTTATTGGTAATATTTACTGGTGCTCTAGTAACATAAAACTAAAAGTGCAGCTTGCTTGCCATTTAAAAGTGCATTGTGAAAACAAGTGATTTATTAACCCCCCACCTGTAGTAACATTAACAAGATATAAACGATATAAACAAGATTTAGAACGTTTCACTGTGAAAGAAACAGTTTCAAACAATATCTTACTCTCTCAGTGTCATATATTTCTCTTCCAGTCTGCGTGGGTGTAATCTGACAGAGGAAAGCTGTAGAGTTCTGTCCTCAGCTCTCAGCTCAAACTCCTCCAGTCTGAGAAAACTGAACCTGAGTGAGAATAACCTGAAGGATTCAGGAGTGAAGCTGCTCTCTGCTGGACTGAAGAATCCACACTGTACACTGGAGAAACTGGAGTAAGTTCACTATTACACTGATCAAGATCACTTACACACACACACAGGCAATAAAACTGTAATCTCTGTTCTCAGACAATGTAAAGTTTTTTAGTTCCAGTTCAAATCTGGTCTGTTATATGAGAGTTTTAGATTCTTAACTGTTTTCTGACTGAGAGCTTTTTACAGAGTAGCAACAATCGCTCTTCATTATACATTTACTAATTGCTTTCACACTAAGTATTTCTTTTATAGAAAAAAGTTTTTTTGTGCTGATATGGAAAACCAACAGCTCGTGCGATGCGCACACGGTAACCATAACAATGCTCCTAACCGTCCTAACCTGTTGTGCATTGTGAGATGCTTTTCTGTTTGCCACAAATGTACAGAGTGGTTATCTGAGTTACTGTACCGTTTTGTCAGCTTGAACCAGTCTGGCCAACAAGGCATTTCTTTTCCTCTTTCCATGGGCCCTGCACTTTGCTTTAATGTCACCCACCACCACTAAACTGACCTACCCCATACCATGTCTGAAATCATTCAAGCTCACAATACAGAAGACACCATCTTTCAAATTAAGGCAAAACAGTAAGACCACAAAGCACCCACACACTGCATTGGATTTGAGGATCACCAGGGGGTTTTGTATAGAGGACTCAGAGTAAAAGATATAGGGGAAAAGTATCAACTTGTAGTTCCACTAACCTTGATACAGAGTTTCTTGCATTACTTCCACTCCAACCAGCTAGGGGTCCATCTCGGTAGATTGAAGACCCTGCTATGAGTGTTGGAAGTAGCCTGGTGGCTAACAATATGGAAAGACGTGAGAGAGTATGTGAAGCTGTGTACCACCTGCCAAAAATACAAATATGAGAACATAAAACCATCAGGGTTGCAAACCACTGAAGTACCACAGGCAGGGCACACCCTGGTACTTGACCTCATGGAACCGATCCCTGCCAGCAAAAAGCAAAAAATACTTCTTGGTGATTGTGGATTATTATACCAAGTGGATAGAGATGTTCCCTTTGCGAGACAGAAAAACCCCTAAGTTAGTAAAAATACTTAGAGAGGACATCTTTACCAGATGGGGATACCTAAGTTTCTGGTCTCTAATTGTGGTTCCCAGTGTACTTCATTGCTGCTGGCTGACCTTTGCAAAAGGGTAACACAAAAACCCCTCAAAAGTTACCACCCACAGACGAACCTGGTGGAAAGAGTCAACAGAACGAAGGTCATGATCTCATGTGGGATACCAGCATAAAACCTGGGATCAGTGGATCCATGAGTTCCAGTTTGCTTTAAACACTGCTCAGCAAGAGACAACTGGGAGAACACAGGCCGGGCTCATGACAGGCAGACCCCTCAAGGGACCACTGGAACAGCTGATACATCAACCCCCGATGCCAGACGAAGCCACCTACCCTGTGGTGGAGAGACAGAAAATAATGTCAGCGGAGATTAAGCACAGAATGGGGTTGCGTAGAGTTAGACAAGCTAGATATTATAATGTCCGGAGGAAAGATGCGCACTTTCAACCAAGGAATCTAGCCTGGCTCCATTCTCACCCTCTTTCCAGTGCTTCTGCAAAGTTCTCTGCCAAGGTAGCACCCAAGTGGGAGGGTCCAGCAGAAATTGTCAACAAATTAGGGCCAATAAATTACACAGTTCGATGGGGTAACCCACAGAAGACAGACACTATAAATGTGGTAAACTTGAAAAGATTTCATGAACTCCTGTGACCTCCGGCACCATAGGCTGGAAGAGGGGGTTAATGGTAGCTCTGCCACATAATGTCATGTATTATATGTGTGTGTAGTAAGCACTATTAATGTAATTATTAACAGTAATTAACAGTAATCAACTGTATATACTTTCCAATGGGACATTTTACACAGTGAGAGACACTGTGGATGCAGGGGTAATTGTAAATATCTAGTGGCTCTGAAATTTGTATAATACAGCAGTTTATTTGGTGTTGGTTGGTTGCTCTTCACCTCACACTATTAGAGTCTAAACTAATCATAATATTGTAACCAGTGCCTTTTACAGGCAAGTTGTTACAACATGCCCATTATCTAATTCATACTTTTCAAAACAGTTCATAAGAGCTTGATGTATGCCTCTTGCCATTTCATCATTGTCTTCATAAAGGTCAAGAAACTTGCATTGCACTGTCAGACACCGTAAAATATCTAATGCACACTGGAAACATTTTTCTGTTCCCCTTGTTTGAGGCATCAGTGGCAACTGAGAAATAAACCGGCTGACCTTCAGGTCAAAGATCATCCAACATATCCCTTGCAGTCTTGGGTCCTAGAACATGCATAGCTATCATCTCTGCTTTCGTTCTTCCAATAAGCATTTTCTTTAAAGTGTTTGAATCATGAAAGAGAGTGCCATTAATCTTAACTAGACAGTCAATACTGTTGTACCTCGGCAGATGTTTGATTTTATGGCACACATACGAAGTTTCACAAGCAGCAATTTTAACATTGGTATTTGCAACAAAGAATGTAGTAATTTTGTTTGCACCTTTAGCTTGTGTGGCTTTCTTGTGTGTCTCAGTAGAAGCATGCTGTGTCAGGTCATTTTCTCCTCCATGGCTAATTGATACCGATACTCTTTCAATGTCATCTTTTCTCTTCCAGTCTGCGTTTGTGTAATCTGACAGAGGAAAGCTGTAGAGTTCTGTCCTCAGTTCTCAGCTCAAACTCCTCCAGTCTGAGAGAACTGGACCTGAGTCGCAATAAACTGCAGGATTCAGGAGTGAAGCTGCTCTCTGCTGGACTGAAGAATCCACACTGTACACTGGAGAAACTGGAGTAAGATCATTCAATTCCATTCAATTCAGTTTTATCTGTATAGTGCTTTTAACAGAGGACATTGTCACAAATCAGCTTTGCAGAAATATATAAATTCAGGCTAATAGCAGTGGTAGCTCAGTGGTTAAGATGTTGGACTACTGATTGGAAGGTCACAAGTTCAAGCTGGGCCCTTGAGCAAGGCCCTTAACCCTCAACTGCTCAGTTGTATTAAAAAAAAAAAAGAGAGAGAGAGAGAGATAAATGTAAGTTGCTCTGGCTAAGAGTGACTGTCAAATGCCATAGACAAGAGAATTTCAAACTTATGCATAAAAGTAATACAAACAAATTGTATATTTTTGTCATATTTTTTCTGGAGCTCTGAGTGTGATCAGTATTTTTCTTTTTCTCTCGACAGGATGTGGGACTGCAGTATTACAGATGCAGGTTGTGATGCTCTGGCTTCAGCTCTGAAGTCAAACTCCTCATCACACCTGAGAGAACTGGATCTGAATGATAATAAAACAGGAAAATCAGGAGCAAAGGTGCTCTCTGGTCTACTGAATGATGCACAATATAAACTGGAGAAACTACAGTAAGTTACTGTTTCTGTAGACTTCAGAGGTGTGTCGGTGTGAATTTGCATGCGAAAAATATTCTGTCTGTTATTGTATTTATTTTACAATATAAATAAATAAATTCAGATATTAACATTTAAAAACTATAATGAGGCAGAGAGAATGTGATATTAAAATGTTTGTCTGACAAATTCCCACTATTGCCTTCAGTTTGTAAAACCAGATCAATCTGAACCAAATCTAGTTTATCTGACTGGGATAAACACATAATCATGTTTAATTAGTCTTTCTTATTCCCTCTTACAGCATGACCATGAGACCCGTCTGATCTGATCGGAGTCTCACACAGTGGGTTCTGAGAACTGAATGAAGTCTTCAGCACCAACACATACAGCGTGTCATTCTCTATTGGGTCTTTAGTGATCAAACCTGTAAATCTTTCATGTTGTATCTATCAGAGGTGCCAGCATCTACTGTTTAACTGTATAATTTAGCATGTGTTAACCCTTCTTGTAACGATTCACGAAGTTATGCTTGTCTGCTTTTTCAGCTAAAGCAGCAGTCCAACCAAACGCCAATAAAATTCAGACTATTAATTTAAAACCAGACAGTTTTATAATTAACCCTGTAGATAATAATATAATGATATCAGATCAGCAATTAGAATGTTTTACTCCTCTTCGAAAGACCGAACTAATTTCACTAATTTCATCATCCATATCATCAACCTGTATACTAGATCCTTTACCTACATGTTTCCTCAAACAGATAATTCCAGAAACAGCCAAACCTCTTTTAAAGATAAACAGTTCTTCCCTTAGCATTGACTATGTACCTAAATCAATTAAACTAGCAGTCGTCAAGCCTTTGATTAAAAAAACCTGACCTCAATCCCTGTCAATTGATCAACTAAAGGCCAATATCAAACTTCCCCTTTATCTCCAGAATCGTAGAAAAGGGTTGTAGCACAGCAGCTATGCTCATACTTACATAGGAATAACATTTGTGAAATGTATCAGTCAGGATTTAGGCCTCATCATAGCACAGAGACAGCACTGGTAAAAGTTGTAAATGACTTACTACTGGCCTCTGATCAGGGTTGTGTCTCCTTGCTGGTGCTGCTTGACCTTAGTGCAGCTTTTGATACCATTGATCATGCTATTCTCCTCGATAGACTAGAAAATGTAGTAGGCATTAAGGAAACGGCCCTTTCCTGGCTCAGGTCTTATTTGACTGATCGTTATCAGTTTGTAGATGTAAATGGTGACTTCTCTTCTCATACTAAGGTAAAGTTTGGTGTTCCGCAAGGTTCTGTTTTAGGCCCACTGCTCTTTTCTTTCTATATGCTACCTCTGGGTAAAATTATTCGTAAGCATGGTATTAGCTTCTACTGTTACGCTGATGACACACAGCTGTATGTTTCAGCAAAGCCAGATGACAGACACCAGCTTAATAAAGTTGAGGAATGTGTAAAAGACATTAGAAACTGGATGCTTATTAACTTTCTCTTACTTAATTCTGACAAGACAGAAGTACTTGTACTAGGACCACATGCAGCCTGAAGTAAGCTTTCTGATTAGATAATAACTCTGGATGACCTTTCTGTTTCATCATGTGCAGCAGTAAAAGACCTTGTTGTGATTATTGACTCTAGTCTTTCATTTCTGGATAATATTACTAGGATAGCTTTCTTTCATCTCAGAAATATTGATAAGATAAGAAATATAATGTCACTACAAGATGCAGAAAAACTAGTTCATGCTTTTGTTACCTCTAGGTTGGATTATTGTAATGCCTTACTGTCTGGATGCTTCAGTAGGAGCATAAACAAGCTCCAGTTAGTCCAGAATGCTGCTGCTATAGTCCTTACTAGAATCAGAAGATATGACCACATCACCCCTATCTTATCCACACTGCATTGACTCCCAATCAAATTTCATATTGATTATAAAATACTACTATTGACCTATAAAGCACTAAATGGTCTCGCGCCACAGTACCTGAGCGAAGTTTTTGTCTTTTATGATCCGCCACGCCTACTTCGATCAAAAGGTGCAGGCCATTTGTTGGTACCTCGAATAGTGAAGGCTACAGCTGGGGGTAGAGCTTTCTCTTACAAAGCCCCACAGTTATGGAACAGCCTTCCACTTAGTGTTTGGGGCTCAGACACAGTCTCTTTTTTTTTTTTTTTTTTTTTATGTGGAGACATATATACACACAGATACATACACATTCATATACATACATAACTTATGCAGGCATTGTTAGGAAAAAGGAGGTAGAGGACAAAGGAGGAAGAAAATAATGTAAAGAGGGGAAAGAGAGAGAGAGAAAAAAAAAGAACATCCATGCATCCATCCATCAGCACAGAGCACCGGGTCATGCGGACACAGATGAAGAGCCCCACCCAACGTCCACACCAAACACCAGAAAGTGGAGGGAAAGGGCAGACCCCACAGGCACACTCGCGGTATGAACTGCCAGTGCCAGACAGGTCAACTTGACATCACCCCAAAAAAGGAAGCATTCCTCCAGGGTTTTACATAGTGGTCAACAAGTGGACAGGCTGCATGCTAAAATACCATTGAGAGATCAGCATAGTACCCCAAACTTGAGGTCGATGGGTCACAATAGTAGACCTCATCAGGCTGCAGCTCCCTTTAGACCACATATGACCCGTCCAGCACCAACACCCACACTGCGACCAAGGCCACAGAGATCATATCCCACCCCAGCCCCCTCTGGCATCGGATATGAACACAGCCCCAGGCTCCAGACCGCATCAGCCGGACCCACCACACCGCACCACCACCACCCAATCAACCAACCAGATCAACACACGATTGCACAAGGCACCCCTTTTTATCTGGAAGGGTAGGGAAATGAAAGTAGGAGGGGAAAAAATAAATAATAATAATATAATAATAATAAGTAAATGGAGATTAAATATACTGAATAAATTAAATACATTAGATAATTAATCTGTTTGAGTAGTATAAATAGTGTGAATCAGTGGTATAAATCTCATCGTTTAATCTTTTATAGAGTTGTTGAGATGTGCATGGCTTCCGCCCCAGGTATCTGATATAAACCAAAATGAATTAAGAATGGATTCCAGATGTTGTTAAAATCTTCCATGTTGCTGTTGAGGGTGAATGTTATTTTCTCTAATGAAATGTATTCTTTTAAAAGATTAATCCTGTGATTGATGTGTAATGATTTTTTAGATTTCCAGTTTACAAGTATTGTTTTCTTGGCGATAGTTAGAGAGATAAGGAGTGGGTTTCTGTATTTAAATAGGAGAGAGTCAGCTTCTGTAGCATTACCAAGCAGACAGAGTAATGGAGATGGGGGAATTCCACAGCTCAAAGTAATAGAGATTTCTCTGTCACCGCTACCCAAATGAGTAAACTGGTTGGCAAGCCCATATAGCGTGGTAATAATCATCAGTGCTACTGAAGGTACATGGTGAACAGGTGTCTGTATCTGTGAAACCCATTTTAAACAATTTGATTTGGGTAATTTGAGTCCTGTGGATGATCTTGTACTGTAATTTCTATTGCTAGTCATAGAAAAAATATTATTACAGATTTCTGTCCAGAAGTCGGGGTTGGGCGGGGGTGGCCAGATCATTTTCCCATTTAATCATTGGTAATATTACTGTCGTATCTATATTTAATATGAGTTTATACAGTTTTGATGTTAGTTTCTTAAAGGAAGAAATTTTCATTATCTCCTCAGCTAATTTAGAAGGCTGTAGTGGGTTATTAGTTATATCAATCTTTGATTTTATTACAAATTTTAATTTTTGGTATTGGAGAAGTTGTTCTCCCTCAACTCTATTTTTCAAATAGATGTGTCACGGTTCATGGGTTCACCGGCCCCTTCTGGCCATTTCATGTACTACGGTTGATTAGTCATTGCTTTCAGCTGCCACTCATTACTGGCTCTATTTATACCTCAGCGTTTGTCCTGTCTTTTGTCAGTTCGTTGTCTTCATGTTTGTGCTTTTTCAGTTCTGCGGTTGCACTGCGTGCCTTGAACTCGAGAGGATTACTGTTTCCAGCTGGCTTCCTGGGACTGTCCGTTCAGCCTGTTCAGTATCTGCAACCTCATTAAAAGCCTTAGTTTACTCGCTACTGAATCCGCCTCCTTTTTTCGCTGTGACAGAACGAACTGACCATTATTATGGATTCAGCGAGTGCCGCCGGCGTCAACAGTTTTCTCTTGGACACGGCCGCGTGTCTCGACAGGCAGGAGGAACAGATGGTTGCCACGGTACAGGCTTTGGTGGCACAGGTGTCTGAGCTCACTGCCCAAGTACAACTACTGAGAACCGGACCGGTGACATCACCCACTGCGCCAGCTCCTTAAGATTTAACCCCTCAATCGCCGCTTACTACTCAACCCGAGCCACGCCTACCACCTCCCGCCTCATACTCTGGTGAGCCGTGGCTCTGCCGTGCCTTTCTAACCAAATGCTCGCTTTTTTTTTCTCTCCAGCCCCAGACCTTCTCCACCGAGCGATCCAAGGTGGCGCTGGTGCTGACGTTACTGTCGGGGAAGGCGGCGTTGTGGGGGACAGCGGTATGGGAAAACCAACACCCGTGCTGTGCCTCATTCCAGACACTCCCCGAGGAGATGAGGAGGGTTTTTGATTGGGCCGTGACGGGACGCGAGGCAGCTCGGAAGCTGGCCGACTTACGTCAGGGCGATCTTCCGGTTTCGGATTACTCTATCGAGTTCCGCACCCAGGCGGCGGAGTGTAATTGGAACGAGGAGGCGCAGTGGGATATGTTCCTGCATGGGCTGGCAGACCGCATCCAGAGGGAGATATTCATGCTAGAGCTCCCAACATCCCTGGACGGGCTTGTCGCCCTGGCCATTAAGGTGGACGCACGCCTACAGCAGCAGGAACAGCGGGGGCTACGACGCGCAGTTCCGGTTGCCGTGGATCTCCCGGTTTCCCTCTCCAGCGATGCGGTCAACCCCGCGCACGATCCGGAGCCCATGCAGGTGGGCAGAGCCCGACTGTCCCGGGAAGAGAGGGATCGCCGTCGGACCAGAGGATTGTGCCTCTATTGCGGAGGGGCAGGACACATTGCCTCGGACTGCCCGGTAAAAGCCACCGCCCGACAGTAGATCAGAGGTTACTGTCGGGTGGAATAGCGGTGGGTAAAGCCTCTTCCACAACGCTCCTTCCGGTACGGCTGCAGCAGGGAAGCACACTTCACCCTGGTCAAGCCCTTTTGGACTCAGGAGCGGAAGGTAATTTTATGGACATTCAGTTCGCTCTCCAACTTCACCTGCCTGTGTCTATGCTTAACCAGCCCATCTCCGTCAGTGCTCTCAATGGCCAAACTCTCTCCACTATCACACACACCACCGGCCCGTTAACACTCATCACATCAGGGAATCACTCGGAGGAGATATGCTTCCTTCTCGCCGACTCCCCGGCGTTTCATTCGCAACTTCAGCCAACTCGCCGCCCCTCTGTTTAGCTGGTCGAGCGCAGCCCACCCTGCTTTTACCAACCTCAAGAGCTGCTTCGTTTCGGCCCCTATTCTTATTGCCCCTGATCCGTCACGTTAGTTTGTGGTGGAGGTCGACGCTTCGGAGGTGGGGGTGGGCGCGGTTCTGTCCCAGTGCTCCTCCGCGGACGGCAAGATGCATCCGTGCGCCTTTTTTTCTCATCGCCTGTCTCTCGCCGAACAGAATTATGACATTGGTAATAGAGAGCTGTTGGCGATTAAGTTGGCCTTGGAGGAGTGGCGTCATTGGTTGGAAGGTTCGGGGGTGCCTTTTATCGTCTGGACTGATCATAAGAACCTTGAATATATCAGATCAGCCAAACGTCTTAACTCCAGGCAGGCTCGGTGGGCTCTTTTTTTCGGTCATTTCGTTTTTTCCATCTCGTATCGTCCGGGCTCTAGGAACGTCAAGCCCGACGCCTTTTACCCGAGAGACTTGTGGTCTCCACCATCACTTGGGAGATTGAGTCTAAGGTCCGCACGGCCTTACAAGGGGTAACGCCTCCGTCCGGGTGCCCACCGGGTCGGTTATTTGTGCCGGAGAGGTTAAGGTCCGCTGGTGCCACTGCTCTAAGGTCGCTTGTCATCCGGGGATTAATCGTACTGCCTTTTTGGTCAAACAACGGTTCTGGTGGCCATTGATGGCTCGTGACATTCGGGGTTTTTTTTGGCTTGCTCGGTCTGTGCCAGTTGTCGAAGCCTCCCGTCTACGTCGTTGGTCAAAAAGTGTGGCTTTCTAGTAAAGATATTCTGCTCCGCTCCGTTTCGAGTAAATTGGCTCCCAAATTCATTGGCCCATTCATTGTCACTAAGATTCTTAGCCCAGTGGCAGTCCGCCTCAAACTTCCTCCAGCGTACAGGAGAATCCATCCCGTGTTCCATTCACTTATTCGGTTAACCGCATTCTGGACTCAAGACGGAGGCGACACGGATTTCAGTATCTAGTGGACTGGGAAGGTTACAGTCCGGAGGAGAGAAGTTGGGTCCCGGCCAGGGACATATTGGATCACTCCCTTATCGATGATTACAATCGACAGGTAGGTTCTCCTGCTCCTAGGAGGAGGGGTACTGTCACGGTTCATGGGTTCACCGGCCCCTTCTGGCCGTTTCATTGGCCAGACTAATCTGGCCATTGATTAGTCATTGCTTTCAGCTGCCACTCATTACCGGCTCTATTTATACCTCAGCGTTTGTCCTGTCTTTTGTCAGTTCTTTGTCTTCATGTTTGTGCTTTTTCAGTTCCGCGGTTGCGCTGCATGCCTTGAACTCGGGAGGATTACTGTTTCCAGCTGGCTTCCTGGGACTGTCCGTTCAGCCTGTTCAGTATCTGCAACCTCGCTAAAAGCCTCAGTTTACTCGCTACTGAATCCGCCTCCTTTTTTCGCCGTGACAAGATGATGAAGGTGAGTCTGCCAAGATGGAAAATGAAGAGGGTTGTTATGTACTTGAAAGTCAGGATTGTGCCAGATAGGAGTGTATCTACATGATTTAGTGATTTTGTTAGCTTTCCACCAGGCTGACGAATCTTAACCCTTTCATGCATGAATTATGAGAACCTCAGTCAAGATTTTTTTCCTGAGTGTTTTTATTCCTCTCTAGGCAGTATAAAACAATGCAACTGAAATTTTTTTTTATGAACCTATTTTTCATGGAGTTACAAACCTGTCCACTCAGCTGGACACCATGCGTTTGACTTTTTAACCAAAGAAATATGTATTTAACAAACCAATAGCAGAAAATGATATACTGTGTGAAAACTATGAAAACTATAAAAACATTTTTAATGCTGCTAATCTTATGTTTTCTTGTGTGTTAACATATTCTAATACTTTTAAAAGCAATGCAAAAATGTTAAATCTAGCCCCAGTGGAGTTTCTAGGATTTTCCAAAAAAAAATGGCAGAGAAATATTGTCCATTGCTCTACTAACACTTTCTCTCAGAAAAGCAGCATAGTCTTTTCAGTATTACTGCTGTTTACAATAGTTTAGTTCAGTCTGTCTTCAAGGAAATATGGCATAACATCCAAGGCAAAAGAAACAAAAGAAAAAAATATTGTCTGTGGGTCTACAAATGTTCTTTCTCCCCTCTGATTTGCTATCATCCTCTCACATCATCACGCCCCTCTCATCTCCATTTCCCATCTATCTTGTATGGAAATTGGCAAAGCATCCAGGGCACACAGCCACAAGACATTGCATGCAAACATACTTTGTTTTTCGTGTGCATGCAGCATCATGGCATCTTTTGGCATTTTTTTCTTCAGTGTTTACCAGGGCCAAACCTGATCTCAGGGGGTGGCCTGGACACTGCTCTGCGTTTCACTGGAGGTGGAGTGCCACTTGGTCTTCCTCTTGTGGGTGTCTTGATGGAATCTGCATTTATTAGTGCACAAGCTACAGATGCCTTGAAATGAAGGAGATCCCTCTTTTCTGACCCAGACATTCTGTAAAGGTGCCAGGCATTCACAGTAGTCACATCCAAGAAGTGAAAGAACACTCTGATGTACCACCGCTTGTTTTTGTGTCTATGGGGATACATTGCAACACACTGATCCATGAGATCCACTCCCCCCATATGCTGATTGTACAGCTGAACCGAAAATGGCCTTTGGATGTTGAACTTTTTTTTTCTTTCTTGCTCCATCTCTGGGCTAAATCCGAAGGGGATTGTCCGGCGCAAGAGGAGGCCACGTGTATCACTGAACTATCAAACCAGCGTGTGACAGTGATGTAAAGCCACTAATTGCTCCATATGGAGATAATATGCAAAAAATATTGTTTTTGTTTTAAAAAAACTGTTAATTACATTCTAATAACAAATATCAATTGATTTACCCTAAAAAATGTCACTGCAGATCAGGGTTATCAAGAACAGCAAAGGGACAGTAATAGTATGAATTGCAGTTAAAATAAAGTCAGTGATGCATGGTGTCCAATTTAGTGGACACGTGATTAATTGCAAATTTCTCCATTGATAAAATAAATATCTGGAAATTTTAACAATTATATTAATCCTTAGATGTTACTTGATGCAAGCATATGTAAAAAAATACATGGAAAAAAGTTGGATCATCATTATTAGGACCGTCAATGTTGGCAAATGTAACTGTTGTATTGTTGATGGATATATTTATGATAATATATCTACCGTCAGGGTCAATAATAGATGCGCTGTGGGTGAATGAAATATTTTAATGTATTAAGATAGAGACGCCTCCTTGTTTACTATTGTATGTTGATGAAATGCTTAAATGTAAGGTTTTCCTGCTCGGAATTTGTTAAGTGAGTTTCTTGTAAGAAGCATATATCAGCCTTTAATTTAATCAGATGGTTAATGACTTTAGTCCTCTTAGCCTGGGTTCTGAAGCCATGCACATTCCGTGAAACTAGTTTAAGTAACTGTATAATTATTTGTTAAATATCTCTTATTGTGTATGATGGGAAAATATATCTGTTTTAGTATGATTTTACCATGTGTACTAAAGAGGACTAAACACATGAAAAGAGAAAAAAATTGAAATGTCTGGAAGGGGAAGAAAAAACAATTAAATGGTCAGACCTGTGCGTGTGTGACAGGTGGAATAATGCGCACTACACACTTTAATTCAGATCCAGTAGAAGAATGCCACCTAACGATCTCACAGTTAGTGTATTTTGAAATATGGACAATTTCATGTTGGATGATACCTTTTGTTTATAGTCTTATGTTTCTAATGTTACTGTCAGTCTCAGCAGCTGAAGCACAGTATTTTTGTGTTATGTTTTATGCCAGTATCATTTTAACGCTGGGTGCATTAAGAGTAGATGTAGTTACAGAATGAGTCCAGCAGAGGGAGCTCTAAACTGCTGAGGTATGCTGAACGGCATGTAGCTTTTCTTCCACTCATTATACACGTGAGCTGAAGAAAGTTGTGTCTGTGCATCTTTTACACTAATACCTCCCTTTTCAGTATGAGTGCTTCATAATGACTGTTCATGGTGGCACGTGTTTTAGTTGCATTTGCAGTACTTTATATTTGTTTATTACGAAGAAATGAAGTAAATTACCTGACGCTAGTCATATTAGCCTTGTTATGCTAACCCCGCCCTCGCCTGTGTAGTAGCGGTGCACAGCAGCCATCTTAACAGCCATTTGGCGGGTGCTGTAACACAGTCAATGTTATAGTTATGTTGTCAAAATGTTCATTACTGAGTGAATGTGCCGTTGGTATTGTATGTATTTACCACGAGTTGAGACATGTCTTTTGTGGGTTTCTGTGTTTGTTTATTTTTATGTTTTCACATAATTACTGGGATTCACAGTTTAAAACATTAATGCCAGTGTTAGTGTTTATTGACAGAATGGACATGTTGTCTTACTGTTGGATGTACATTTCTCATTGTGATATTTCAGTACGACTTTCTGATATTTCTTGCACTTAAGCATAGTGGTATTTGTTGTGCTATTGGTTCCCATTGTATGAGATTGTTGATGAACCACTCATTATACACGTGAGCTGAGGAAAGTTGTGTCCGAGCATCTTTCACACTAATACCTCCCTTTTCAGGGCGTTTACAGGTCTGTGTGTTTGTAAAAAAAAAATATGTGGCTGTCTGCATATTAGCATTAGTTTGCTGGGGGTAATTAAAACTAAGACAAAATGAGAAACATGAAACATGAAGTAGGCGGGTAAATAGCAACACATAAAGGAACAGACAAGTACATACATAAATAAGCATGATGAAGAACATAAATTACACTGGAATCGCAGTAGAGCTGTCCTTCGATGTATAATTTGTCCAGAATAATGTTTGTGCGTTTATTGTTTTGCCTGTTGTTTCATGATGGGGTAGAGAATTTTACATCGTTTGTTTATTTCACGTGGGAATTGATCATTCGATCCGTATTTTGTGCCCTTAAGTTCTTTTCTCTTTATTCTTAATGAGTTGTGTTTATAATGTTCCAGTTTGTTGATGATGGGTCGGGGTGTTTTGTTTAAGCGGGATCCAAGCCGGTGAACATGGTGAAAGGTGATTTGGTTTGCAGTGTCCAGTGAGAGTTTAAGCTGATTTTTCATAAAGTCTTTAATCACAGCCTCTGGGTTTTCGGCTGGATGTTCAGGAATACCGGAGAAAATCGAGTTGTTGCGCGTGCTTCTAGTCTGAATGTCTAGTATGGTTTCTTTCATTTTTTTGTCCTTTAAGACGGAGTTTTAGTTTTATTAATAGATGCGAGTACAATGACCTCAATTTCTGTGGTCTGTAGGTCGCTCGTGTCAGTGGATGAGGCCTTGTTTCTTTTATTCGGGTTGAGAGGGTCTTCCCGAGGTGTAGGTGTAAGTGTGGCATCTTCCATTTTCCATGGGTTATAATAATAATCAATATATGCCTCCAGGTCCGATAGTTTATCCAGTTTTTCAGTGACAGATGATGAATCCGCCCCCTACTACTCACACGTGAGTTTCACCTCAGTGTTTAAGTCTAGGCTGAAAACATATTTGTTTAGTCAAGCCTTTAGTGAATAGTTTTTTCTTAGGTACAGGGGCAGGTCTGGAGGGTTTCACAGGCATAGAGTGTTGTGGTGAACTGGGATGTTTGGATGCTGTCGCCCCCCCACTCTCACGCGTTCACACAGGTGTGTTGATGGTGGAGAGGCTGCTGCTTTATGTCCCAGGACTCCCTCATGTCTGTGTTAGCTTCTGGCTCTCCCTTTTAGTTATGCTGTCACAGCTAGTCTAGTCGGAGTCCCTGCTTGCTCTCTGCACGCAAAGTACATCGTGCTTAACCATTAGAGGACAAAAGCTCACCTAACAATCTCTTCCTTTCTCTCCATCTCTCTCTCTCCCTCACTCTCTGTCTCTCTGTCGAGCTACACACGCTACTTCTGAGATGCCAGTGATCCTGACCCCTTCTGCTCCATTGTTAAGAGCGGTATACAAATAAAATTGAATTGAAATAGTCTCCTAGATTTTATTACACAATAACACTAACACAATAACACATTCACACTAACACACAATAACACACTAACACACAGTAACACACTAAAACACAATAACACACTAACACACAATAACACACTCACAATAACAAACAATACACTCAGCTCTGTTTTCTGACGTTACACACTTTTACACAGTTTTATTCATGTATAAAACTGAGATGTAATAAACAGCAACAGATCATGAAGACACACAACACAAATGTAAATAAATACAGTGTAATTATTTAAAATAATAATAATAATAATAATAATAATAATAATAATGTAATAGTAACATGTTTTAATTCACCTGAACACTACAATGTGGATTTATAAAAGTAGAAGCTGTGTAGTGTGTGTGTGTGTGTGTGTGTGTGTGTGTGTTTGTGAGTGTGTATTCATGAGTGAGGCTCAGGGTTTGGCTTTTCATAGATGTAGCTCCCTCCAGTGTTCACACTCACACACACACACAGTAACACACACTCTTTCTCTCTCACAGTGTGTATATTGGTGTATATTTGTGTGTTGCTGCGTGTTTGAGGCGGATCGTGAGTAAACGTGTCCCACAGAGATGTGCTCGTGTTCAGTCCTCTCATGAGCTAACTACACATCGTGTGTATCTGCAGTGCTGTGTGTGGGGAGAACGCTAATGGTTTGGTGTGGAGGTGTTTCTGGGTGTGTACCAGTGACTGTATCTACGGCTGGACGCTGTAACAGGAACTCCTCTAGTGGCTGCAGGACGGTTTTAAACCCCGCCCATTCCCATGTTAGTGAATGGAGAAGGAGATCATCTTCCACTGGAAGTTACATCTCCACACATTATTTTGGGGATTAGTGTTCTGTGGCTTTTCTAGGTTCAGTTAACCCTGATATCTCCTCCAGTATTTTTGCTGCTGATAAACTCTTTTCATGTCCCAGCCTGTTAGGAAGCTGGGGGTCAGAGTGCAGGGTCAGCCATGATCCAGCTCCCTGTGGAGCAGAGAGGGTGAAGGACCTCACAGTGGCAGCTTGGTGGTGCTGAGGCTTGAAGCCCTGATCAGTAACCATTGAGCTCCCACTGGCCACGGGTCAACCAGTCACTCCTTTTTAAACGAACTCCACCAACAGAACAAGCAGCCAGTGAAAGATCACTTCTTCATTCAGATGTGGATCTTACTGCAGGTGTCAGAGCCAGATGAAGATGATGGAGAGCAGCGATATTCTCCTTAAAATAGAGATTGTGTTGAGTGTAAATGTTGACTGCTGTTTATATATTGGGTTGCACCTTACATTAGCTGTTTGTCCTCATCGCGGATTCCCCTCGAGCCGAGCGCTGTGTGTAGAGGCGCTCAGTGCACACAGCGGCCCGCAGCGCTATGCCACACTCCTCTGTGTGTGTGCTGGTTCATGTCCTGTCTCCTCCCCTGTACTGTCATTGGTCGTCTCCCTGGTGTTTCCTGATTATTCTCACCTGTTTTCAGTTTGTACGTTTACAGCCTCGTGTTTCTTTGTTCCTGGCGAAGTAGACGCTCAGCTTCGTCTCTGTGATCTGTGATCGAGTTATCTAACAGAAAGTAGCTCAGTCAGTCATGACAACGGTAACATTAATATACCTGCCACAATGATCCCACTACAGTTCAGCACTTTTCCCATCAATGATGAAGCTGTAGCTACAGCTCTGAGTTAGCTGATGCGGCGTTTTAAGCTGCACTTCAGCTAATATCAGCGTAATATCAGTGCAGTCCGTTCTAAAGCTTAGAACAGCTGGCCACAGAAACGGAGGAAAAAATCTCAGTGGAAACTGATCGACTGTGTGAGTTTCTCAGACCGGTGTCTTTAATAAACACTTCTCCTCTGTGATAAAACTCTCACACTGAACAGCGAGTAGAAATGAAAAACCAATCGTTCAGTTATGATAAAGAAATCAGCGTAATATCTTCCACTTCTGTTTTTCAGCCTTTACCCTGATCGCTTATTTCGTGCTCCCAGCTGTCTGTGCACTTTACCTTTTATGGAGTTTTGTGGGCGTCGCTATATGTAAATGAGCTGTGTCAGGAATGAAAAGATGGATAAATGAGGCCCTGTGTATATATAAAATACACAAAGACAAAAAACCCACACACACAAATCCTCCTGAGAAGACGAGAAGTTCTGTCTATGGTGCATTTATTCTGTGCGTTTGTTTAACACGCAGTAAATAAAAGTCCAAGTGGTTTATATGAAGCTAAAACCGTATCAATACCTTTCACACACACAAGCGTAAAATTCACTAAATACTGCACACACACTTCATAAATATTCACAAATAAACACAACGCAAAACGCACTAATAAAGTCATTCATATCTGTAGAAAGCGATTTCAAAATGTGTAGAATAAAATGGAAAGATAAAATAAAAGTTATAAAAATACAGAAAGACACATTTTATTAGCGTAATCCAACATTTTATTTATTTGTTTTTAGTTGATTGTTTGGGGGGAGGAGGGGTTTTGGAGTTTTTTCTTTTTGGGTTATTTTTGTTTGTTTGTTTTGTTTGTTTGTTTTGTTTGGTTTGTTTTTGTTTGTTTTGGGTTTTTTTGTTGGAGTTTTTTTCTTTTTGGGTTATTTTTGTTTGTTTGTTTTGGGGTTTTTTTGTTGGAGTTTTTTTCTTTTTGCATTATGTTTGTTTGTTTTTGTTTGTTTGTTTGTTTTTTGTTTGTTTTTGTTTGTTTGTTTTCCGTCGCTGGTGCCTGTTACCACGGTAACTCGGTTAACGGTCACCGGGCTCAGGCCGACGCTGACGAGTTTACGGAGCGGTTTCAGGGTTGGAGCAGCTGGTGAAGGTCTTGGAGATGTTGGAGAAGATCCTGCCCAGCCTTCTGCAAGCGTTCTTGAAGACCGACCCCGAGGCCTTCGATTCTCTGTGTGAAGCTGGAAACAGGAGAAGAAGCAGAATTACAGCAACACGACAAAAACTGTTCTTTCAGCTCGTTATCAGGACACACGGTGCAGGAACCGATAAAAACTCAAACTCTTAAACATGATCATCACGCTCTGTAAAAATCATCAGCTCACGTCATAAATAAACAGGATCATTATCATCATTTATTCTTATTTAAAGTACAGAATACAGAGTGATAATGAAGGACAAAAACACGCGTTAGACACTAAAAGGACACGCGGCATAAACGTGGTGAAAAATCGCAGCTTCATTTCGTTTTAAAGACTTACAGCTGTGAAGATTTGCGGAGGTGGAAGGGGTCGGCTGGTCATCGCCTGTCAGAGGAACTCTGCTCTGATTCTTCTTCCACTTCTTGGGACACTGAAGATAAAAAGATAAATCAGGAAGCAGAAACGGACGTCTGAGACGACTAATCACCTTAAAGAACATGATTAATGCTGTAAATCGAGCGACTGATGTTAAATAAACCCTTCAATTATCAATAACTACAAATAAAATCCACACAAAACTGTGAACTCAAAACCACAGGAGAACATTTAGGGGGAAAAGTCCTGCATACCTTAACGCCACGTCTGATCACGCGCCCGTTCCTTGTGAGGAGTCCAAGCCTCTTTTTCTTCTCCTGATCCTCAGCTGCTGGATGTGAGGAGCGTCCATCGCTTCTACTTCGATTCTGCTGATCGGTGAGGCTCAGATGTTCTCGAGTCTCCTCCACGTCAGCACGAGGAGACGAGCTGGAGGAAGCTGCTGATAGCTGAGGAGACTTAGGATGCAAACCGTTAATACGACACACAGAGGAAGTCCCAGCGTCCTCGAGTTCACGTGCGAGCGCTGTAGCAGAAGGACAACCGGTTGATTTGTCCACCAAGCTGCTTTCCTGAGCTTCGTTTCCTGCGCTCGGCCCGGCGTTCAGCACATTCTGCAGTAAAGCCTTGATGGACTCCTCTGCAAACGTGTAAACGCACTCAGAAGGTAACTGGATGGAGCGTAACGTGATGTTCCCTCTCCCCAGAACAGAATCTGATGAACACTGGCCAACATCTCCTGCCCTATCCACGTTCCTCAGGAGGAGTTTTGCGATCACGTCCGTTATAGCACGTGATCGTCGATGTATCATCTCCTCCAGAGAAAGATCCTCCAGCTCTGTGAGCTCATGAACCGTGCCATCCTCGCTGATGTAGATGGGAGTGACACGATCCTCATCCCTCTCTGACTGTGCTGACGCGTCTGTCCTTTCATCATCAGCAACACGTTTAGAGAAGGAAGTGAAGAAATTCTTCAGCTGGTTGTGCACCACAGTGAAAAGGTGCAGAGGAGCGAATGAACTCCTCTGGACTGAAGGCCTCGACTTCCTGTCTGCGTCTATAAACTGCAGCACAGTGGAGCTAACAGTTCGGGAAATCTCAGAAGCTGTAGAATCGATCTGCAGATTTAAAGCGGACGCCACTTTCCTGAGACGCGCTTCCGTGTGGCGTTCCTTTGGGAATTGTGAGGGCAGCAGAGGACAGGATTCCACTATTCGGAAGATGATGTCACTCACACGCCTGGTGGATTTGGTGTGGAAATAGGCGTCATCGTTCTTCACCGCAGGTGGAGCTGTCAGCTCACTCCTTAACAAATCAATGACTTCAGTAATGACCCTGTTGGTGCACAGGTCCAGGTCCACCTTCTCCTCCACCCTCTCCTCGTGTGTGGGAAAGCTCAGAGCTTCAGATGCCTTGGAGAAAAACGCCTGAAGGAGACTTCGCACTTTTCTCAAGATGTTCCTTGGTTTTTTGGCAGATTCTGCTTCTCTGATGTCAAAGAAGCAGGACAAGGCATCGAGAGCGTCCGAGCTCTTAGTCTCCTCTTTCACAGACTCGTCACATTCGTGTAAAACCCTGATGAGCGAATCTGCGGTACTGACGGCATTCTGCACGTCTTCTAATGAGCACCTTGAGGAGTCTGCTGTGGACAACCTTCTGAGCAGCATCTCACTCACCACCTGAGTGGCTTTATTGAGGAGCTCCTTAGACCTCAGAGGGACAGAACTGCTCACCTCACAGGTCTTTTTTACCTCGGAAACAATCTGCTGATCGGATTTACGCGGCCGCAGGAACGCAAACCATCTGAGCCGAGGAGCTTTAGAAGAGCTGGACTTGGCCAGCAGCTCGTCACGCAGAAATAAATCTGCGTTCTTCTCGATGAGCTCCTCAGTGCAGCTGTCAATAACAGCCTGCAGGTTTGGAGCTTCGCTGACGGACACGAGGCTCTGAGCATCAGTCACTTCTGCTGCTGCTGCTGCTGCTCCTGCGTTCTTCAGGCACGAGCACGACTGTCTCTTTTTATCTCCAAGTCCAATCAGACTTCGGAGCTTCGTGAAAACGTCTGAGAAGTTCTTTGAGCAGGGAGCTGAGCGAGCATCAGCATCACTCACCTGAGCTTCACCTACCCGAGCTTCCGATCCGTTTTCCACGTCAGTTATTCCGTTCTCCAGAGCAATTCCACTGATCACCGTGTTTACGATTTCAGCAGTAACTCGATCCAGATCTACTGACGCCGTCGGTGACGACTCTGTGCTGGAACTCGAATCTTTCCCACTGAATGACCCTGTGGAAATGTGAGAAGATAACCACTTCTCTAGGATCTCACTCGCAACCAGAATGGCTTTATCGAGGAAACGTTCAGCAGCAGCAGCAGGCTCCTGGACGTTCTCCGACCTGACCTCGACCTCAGCAGCAGTTTTAGGACAGACGTCCAAAATGAACTTGTTCTTTTCGGAAATTGCTCGCTTCCGCCCAGAGACGAACATGAACACCTGCTCGAAGATGTTCTCATGGATCTTTTGAGCACCAGAGAGGAAGTTCTTCCGCTCATCTTCTGGACCAGGCTGGTCAGCGTTGTTGCTGCTGACGCCTGATGAACTTTTACTCAGTGACTGTATAAGTATAAATAATAATTCCCACAGAATTTCTGAGGCTGTGCTCTCGACCTCCTCCATCAGGGAATTTGTTTCTATCTCACTGCGGACAGGGACGGAGGTTTGGGACGACATTGAAGCAGCGATTGTTTCCTCTGTTTTCAGAAGAACTTTTCTGACCTCTTGTGTGGCTTTGCTCAGAAACTGATCACTGAAAAGCCTCTCAGCATTAGGAGCTGATGAAGCACAATCAGGAGCCATCACTTTAGTCGTCACAGGGACCGAATCAGGGCTCGAGGATTTTAGCATTAATTCAAAAGAGGACCTGCTGATGGAGACAACTTCTTCCAAGCCCTTCATTATTCCATGGACCTCCTGGTGGGACTTTAGCTTCGTTCCTGAAGTTTTCTCTCCTCCAGGTCTGTCGAAGTCATCAGACTGATAGAGGGCCAAGATCTTCTCACAGATCTCATTGGTGCATGCCATGCTGAGATCATCTGGCTGTGAGATCTGATCTTCTGCAGATGATGAAGCACTCGCCGAGCAGATCGCCCTTCGTCCTGATGCCATTCTCCGGATCGCCTCCAGCATCGCAGCTTTGGTCTGAGTGGCGATTCTCTGAACGAGCTGACAGATGAAATCAGACGTCTCCATAGGCGATCTTTATACACACACACAGGAAAGAGAGAACATTAACGGGAATTCATATTATTTTTACATCAGCGTTCACGTGAATTTAAATAAATAAATGCGAGTGAAAAACGACAATCTGCGTTGAATTTCTTTCTCTTTCTGAATATCGTTTGTTCTGCCATTGTTCCGTTCCACAGCCAATTGATCAGAAACCACGGAAACCCATCTGATAGCACTACAAGTCATTCCAGCACAGCGCTGCTGAATCCTGGATTCTGATTGGTCAGACGGTGTGGATTAAACAGTGCAGTAAAGTTCATCATGGTGAATATTAAGAGTGAAATCTGAGCATCAGGTGGGTAAAGTTTACCTTTGAGCTGAGGCGTCTGAGTCAGACCACTTCCTCCATTTAGACTCCGCCCTTTTCTTCAGGTTGTCTTTCGCCTGGAGAATCAAATCGATCCCGAAGCTTTCGATGAGAGGCGTCAGTAAACGCCTGATGGCAGAAGACGCCGCTGACGTCGCGATCTTCGTGCACAGAACCGCAAACTCCAACTTTGTGACCTTTTGAAATAAAACAAAGAAAATCAGCTTCTTGAATATGAAATATGATCAGTGACATTCCAGCGTGTTCCACTAAATGAAACTGGTTCATTATTCGTTATTCTAACACTCTTACCTTCTTCTTCATGTCCCTGGTCACAGCCTTCCATTCCCTTTAAACACACACACACACACACACACACACACACACACAGAGGAAATCAGCATTTATTCCAGTGTAAATGAATAAAATGTTACTGCGAGTCAGAAATCAGTAAAAATGAACATACTCATCGCTCAGATGAAGAACGACGTCCATAATGTCCCTGAAACACTTCAGTCTCTGGTCAGATGTGGAGTCCTGAGTGCACGCTCCAGCTGTTCCAGCTGTTCCTCTCTGGCTACTTCTCTTCTTCTCACTCATCTGTAGAGAGCACATGGAGTTCACAGCAGCTTCACTAACTTTAGCATTTTGATCATCAAAGTTCAAATTCAATCCTAGCAGAGTTTTTAATAACTACAACAGCGAGCATAAATATTAGCACCCTTCCTGTTTCAGCCCCAGAATCAAATGAATCACTGACATCATCCTGTTCATGTTCAAACTGATTCACTGATTCACATGAACTCGACTCACCTTTGAATCACGTGGGTATGAATCCAGTAGTTTCTCTCGGATTGCTTTCTCTATAAAAACACAAACAGGTCGTTAATTAAAGCAGATTGTGTAAAAACTCTTCAGCTGTAAGAAAGTGGAAAAGCCAGAATAAGGAAGTGCGCAGTAAAAGCTGAACAGCGGGCGGATTTGTGTTCAGAAGCGATTCATCAGTGACTCTTTTTAACGCAGTGAACTAAAGCATGTGCGAGCCGCACACATCAGTGAAAGTGTAAAGTGTAATCCTCAGTCCTACAGCAAAGGGATCAGAATAAAGTCAGTGTTCAGGAGCGGCTTCGTTACACGCCATGTTTAAACTCAGGCCTGGATTCATCTCAGCTCATCTTTCACACCTTTCACACCAACAAGTCTGGCTTTTTAATCACCTCCATAATTATTCATCCATCATCATCAACATCAACAACAACAACAACAACAATAACAATAATAATAATAATAATAATAATAGTAAGGGTTAGAGGAGCTCACCTGGCGTGTGATCTGTAAAATACAGTAACTGAACTAAACACCTGAAATCAGGGTTTTTGTCCCTTCTCCTCCTGTGACGTCATAGCCTCCTCTTGTGACGTCACAGTCCCCCATCTCTTACAGCTTTACGTTCTAAATCCGTTCCTTTTTTAACTCGGCCATATCGGAGGCGGGCCCAGTGTCAATCATTTGGCGCGGGAACCAATCACGTTACTGCTCTGTTGCAGCATCAGCCAATCACGTAGCAGCTCCACAGCGTCCTGTGTAGCTCAGTGCTGCTGAAGCGGGAGACGGTTTATTGCTGCAAGGACGCTGATAACAACAAACTTTATATTAGCTTTCTAATCTTAAACTTCAGTAAACTTCAATAAAACGGGAGCGAAATGAAATAATTAGCGCGTAAATATGATTTCAGTGCTGTGGTGATATTGTGTAAATAGAACAGAATGTGTTCGTGTCCGCCATTTTGTCTCTCACACTGAGCTGATTTAACAACAGCAGCTTAGCATCATTAGCATCTCCACTGGATTTCACATCTCCAGCGCCATTTAATGTTATTTTTTATGCTCTATCGCTTCTGAAACCCCTCACAGCTCTCGCATTCACACAGTCACAGGCTGTAAACACATTCCATCTTTCCTATCTGCTGGGTTCAATTAGAGGAGAAACTTTTTAATAGAATATTACACTTTAATGGACTGGCTGGTTGAATGAAATGGATTTAAACTGTTAAAACCCAGAATAAATCACATCCAACTGAATCTAACTGCAGTTTGAATAAAATATAGCTAATATTCTGCTCCAATTCCACAGATGATTTATACAAATGGTGTAAATGTGCAGTTTGTGTTGTATTTGTGTGTGTAAGTGAGACTTCTACACAGACACAGGAGAGAAGGCGCCTCTGCTGGTGAGGAGAGGAACTGTCCTGAGCTCTCACTCCATTATTATTGTTATACAGTGTACTGTAATATTCAGAAAACCTGCACTGCCATCATCAGGAAGTCTGGGCTTTTCCTTCCCTCCTTCCTTCCTTTTATTGATTACATTCAGCTGTAAAATGATTGAGACTCTGTGATATAATGAACTCTTTTATTCCTCCTACAGTTTTATTAGTACAGATTGATTTCAGATCCATTTACAAAGGAACATTTTACAGAACATGTCTCTATAATCTGCAATATATTTAAATATATTTGTACAGATAGGTTCATATTAAACACTGATACTCTTACATATATTTTAGTTTTATATATGTTAAGACAGGACATATATTTAACGGAGTTTTTGACCAAATCCACGTTCTTAAAGCGGCTAAAACAAAGCCAGAGTGTTTCCTAAAAGGAGAAAATGAACAGAACGTAGAAATCATCACCTGTATAATGTGATCATAGTGTGAAGGGAAATATTTAGGTCTTGAGACTCTGGAGAAAAATAAAATGGCCTCCTGATGTACTAATGAGAGGAGGCAATGTGAACATCTGGTCTAAAATGGCGTTTCTAGAAACTTCCATCGTCCAGGAAGTGCCTTGTGTTGAAAGAAGACACTGGGTTGTGTTTATTAGCTGCGTCGTGTGATCAGACTCCGTGTGTGTGTGTGCGTGTGTGTGTGTGTGTGTGTGTGTGTGATGGTAGAAGTTTCAGAAGGTTCGTGATGTAAACGGTTGGTTGAGAAACGTCAGTAACGCTCATGGTGCTGATAAATCAGAAACGTCAGACGTAAAGGAACCCAACGGGAAACGCTCCTGAGTCACAGTTCCTGAGGAGACAAAACACAAAATAGTTGTTTTTTTTTTGGAGGATTTCTCATTTTACTTTTATCCATTTATAGTTACCTTTAATGTTGTGGACCGTCCTGTAGTTCCTGTTCTCCCTGACGTTATAGCAGAGAGGTCCTCCGTCATGTGCACCAACAAACCTGGAGCTTTTGACTCCACAGTGGTTGCGTTGATGTGCAGTGGTGAGTGATCTACACGGCTTCCTCCTGAAGTCAACCATCATCTCTTTAGTCTTATCTCTTAAGAATGGAGTAAATGTTGTGATAGTGTTACTCAGTCTCAGACAATAGGCCCTTTTCACATGACGTCAGGAAACTTGCGTTCTGACTCGAAGCGGTGTGTGTTTCCTTCCGCCAGCGTAGTGGAATGCTAGCGCCACCAGCATGGAGTTCACCCAGTCCCTTGTACGTCTGCCACAAATACGGCTAGATGATGTACAACGACTCGCAGACACATTTTCCCTCACGACACGTTCCAAACTCTGTAAAGGCTACACACTCTCACTGAGCAGTACCTGTCTGATTCTGAAGGTCAGTGTTTTTGTCTTTTCTGGCCCTTACGTTAGCGACGGTGCTAGGATAACGGTAGTGGATGTTATCAATCTGTTAGCTTTCTGTTTTGCAAATAGAAAGTCTTTAGGCCCTGTTCTTGATTAGGTTACTGTAGTACAGACCGCAAACTCTTGCTGCAACCACGTTTCCATATTACTGCTGTTAGCTCCAGATTCTGGATTGTAAGATAAAAGTCAGCAGCGTATTCATGGTTAATGTTGCGCCTTTTCTAGTTTCGAATGTAGCTGTGGATGAGGTGACAGTGAGAGGGCGATGTCACAGGTCCATGAGGAACAATGAGGAGGCTCGTCACCTTCAGCTTTCTCAGATGAATGATTTTTGTGATGTCTCTGTGACACAGTGTGGGATCATCATCCACCCTGACGCACATCACCTTGCAGCCGGTCCTGATGCTAAAGTCTTCAACCCCAGAGAAATACCTCCATTTGGGCTGAGGTAAAGAGACGCCATGTTGAAAATGGTGCACAAGTTAAACACCTGATCCCAGGTAAAGGCCAGGCCTGCCTTAAGAAGAGCCACAAGTACTATCATCAGGTTCAAGGCCAACTGGCCTTCAGCGGACTTCAGTGGTGTGATTTCATTACAGATCCCCACACTGACTTCACAGCTGAGGGAATCTTTAGGGATGAGGAGATGATCAGCTCAATGCCACAGAAGCTGGATAATTTCTATCATATCATCTACATGGATGTCTTATCAAGTTGTAAAACCTGAGGCAGAAGTTTATGTAAATAGTTTTAGGTAGATGTGGAAGGTGAATAAGTGCGTTGGTGGTATAGTGGTTAGCATAGCTGCCTTCCAAGCAGTTGACCCGGGTTCGATTCCCGGCCAACGCAGTTCTTCTAAACTCTTCACCCTGCTGCTGTCTGGCAAACAGTACTGAAGCTTTTGGTCCCTCACTTTATGTAGTAATGTGTAGTCTCTTGTAGCTCTGTGGTGTTTATGGAGCACCGTGGTCCTGGAGGAACGTTGTTTCATGTCACTGTGTACTAACTAGCTGTATGCGGCTGAAATGACAATAAAGCCACTTGACTTGAAGTGAAAACCTCTGAAACTGATGTAAGCAATTCCTGTTGTAAATACATTTTTTTCTTACAGTGCGAAATTGACTGAAATTGTAAACTGCGATGAGAATCGTATGTAAATATTGTATGTTTTATTGTATGTAAAACCAAGTGAAGGGCCGCATGCTATATGCAGGACAAATGAAGCCTTTTTAATTTATTCCAAATTGACACTCATTTACTGCTGTACTGTAGGTATACATGGACATGCAGCTCTACCCTTTTTTTACAATTATACATTTCTATAACACCTCAAACACACAGTCTCCTGCATCTCTACCCTCGTGCATATCACTGGATATACACACAAATATGACACCAGATGTGTAATAAACAGTTCTGAAAAAAAAAAAACATCCTAATATTACAATCTGAGTGAAACATTTGGCATATTAAGGATCAATTCTCATTTAATATCAATTGTCAGCCATATTTACAATTATCAGATCATCTCAAGTGCATTGCTAGATAACTATTACTACATATCCATCAGCATGAAAACATGTGTATTGAAAACAGAGGAAGAAAGCATCATCTTCGCCTTTCCCAGCCGTGGTTATGGCAGTGTTGATGTGAACAGTGAGCCTGGCCCTCTCTCTTGGCTGCAGTGCATTAGATATTACTGAGCCCATTCTAATTCTGACTGAATATACCCTAATATACTGTACTGCAGGCTACAGCGCCATCTATCACATTCTGTTTGTACTGCATCATATTAGTCATTTTAGACCAAAATCCTAACTCAGATGTAATGATGAAAGTCCCCGGGGCCGTAGTTTACCCCTCTCTGTCCTAAAGCAATTACCACATGGACAATGTTTAATCCTTCTCTGTCTATGGATAGGAGCTGGTCATACACACACACACACACACACACACACACACTTTTACTCCTGAATAAGCTGAAATCAGTTCATCTTAAGATACTGCATCATCTCTACCCCTGCAATGTGTTACTTGAAAAATAGAAATGAGACACATGGCCACAATGCACCTTTCACAACTCTGAAGCAGAAACTGTCACGTCAAAGCTGGAATCAGCGATGCTCTCCAATTCCCCAAACTCAGAGCGGCCTACAAACATGGCCGCCAGGGACTACAACACCCAACACACCCTCACCTGATCACGTTCACCATGCTTCTAATTCCACACACCTGAACTCAGTCACATGAATCTCACACTCACAGCATTTAAGGCTCTTCAGTACACTTACCCATTGTGTAGTGTACGCTCAGTCTTCTCATACCTGTCCATACCAAGCCTCATTTCTGAGTTAAATTAGGAAAACTGTTTAAAATAGATATAACTAACTTGTTCTGACTCGATTTAATGCCCCTGTAATAATTTCTTAGTTTAATTGCTGTTTATTTATAAAAGAAATACTTTTACAGGTTTTGCAGATGGCAGTATTTGAGGGTAAAACGGCTTCAGTTATAGAAAATGTATATAAATATGTAATATAATGATATATAAATATCATTTCAGAACTGGATGTGAGGAAGGTGCTACACAAAGTGAACACCAGAAAAGCATGCGGTCCAGACAACATCCCTGGACGTGTGCTAAAAGTCTGTGCTAACCACCTAGCACCAAGATATCAAACAATACATCAAGTAAATCTTAAATTATATTTTCCATAAAAACCTGCCTGTGAAACTCCTTCATATTTTAATAATCCTGAATAAATCAGGCAATGTCATGGTCAGCTATAACTCTGAGGACCCCTTTCCCACTTCCTGCTCATTGGGATGCAACAGTAGGACACATGGTCTGGTAAGTTTGATATTTTTTATATTTTAAACAGACAATGTTTAAGTCTCTTCCCATTGTGATCATTTCTGTCAATCATTGTGGGATAAATTTCAGCATGTTGTTTCATGATAATTTAATTACATGGATATTTGACCTAATTTACATACCTTGTATACATAACATCTTTACATCTACTACACACACACACACACACACACACACACACACTGGGCTGCATAGTTTCAAAGTGAGCTTCTCTAGGTTTTTAATAAGATTTCTGATATTTATTTATTTGATGTGTACAATAGGCAAGCATGGCTAGAAACAATCTGTCAGTGAGGAGCAAAGAAGGAGAAATAGGGAGTATCAAAGAAAGAGAAGAGAGAAATTAAACAGAGACCCAGAAAGCAGAAGGGAGATTCTAGAGAAGGAAAGACAAAGGTGGAAGAAGAGGGTTGAAGACAAAAAAGTGAGAGAAATGGTTGAATTGGACGATCGGGAGCAGAGGTATCGGAGAAGGTATTGGAAAAACTAGGAAAAGGTATTCAAGGGAAGTAAAAGCTTTGAAAGAGAAAATCAGGAAGTTAACAAAAGTATGAAATCAACTGAGAAAGCAAAAATGGTGAAGAAAGAAGGCTCAGAAAATCAAATCAAATGGCAAACAAAAGAGAAGAAACAAAACACCAGTAGACTCCCCACAGACAGGAACTGAAAAGATGGTATCAGGAAGCTGACTTATATAAAGAGTCTAATCCTAATATAAAGAGTCTCGCTGTTCCACAACGTTCTCTGCCGAGAACTTCAGATGAAGAAACAAACTCCTGTGTCACGGAGACAGTCAGCTGACAAGGCAACTTGTGGACCAGTGACATTCTCAGGCAAGATCCTGAAGAAGTGTCGCTTTCTTCATAGGATTCACCAGTTTGGTTTGACTTACAAGTTACTAAGAGTAACTTGGTAGAGGTGTGTAAATTAGCGAAGGCGATGTCCGATGCTGTAGTATGCTCTGGCCCCGTCCCAATGCGGCGTGGCGATGTAGCTTACAGCAGGTTATGGTTGCTGAACTGCTGGATGTCCAGATGGTGCTCCGAAAACAATGTGGGCTTTATAGATAATTGGACTAACTTTGAGGGCAAGGCTGGCCTGTTAGGACGAGACGGTGCCCATCCCACTCGGGAAGGTGCTGCTCTCATTTCTTGCAGCGTAGCACATAGTCTCAGAACAGGCCTAGTTAATCGGTGACAATCCAGGGCCAAGGCCAGGGAGCAGACAAGCAGGCTAAACCGACCGTCTGCTAGCTGCACTGAGTCGTCACTTAGGTTCCACCGTATTGAGACTGTGTCTGTTCCCCGAGCTAAACAAAATTATAGACATACTCAGACAGTTTTTTTAGTAACCTAATTAACATAAAATTAAACCAAACCGAATGCATAGCCAGCACCGTTGATCTGAAGCTAGGACTGTTGAATATTAGATCTCTTACGTCTAAAGCGCTTATTGTTAATGAAACCATTACCAATCAGGAGTTTGATGTACTGTGTTTAACAGAAACGTGGATTAAACCAAACGAGTTTGTAGCATTAAATGAAGCTAGTCCTCCCGGGTACAGTTACATACATCAGCCCCGTCTAACTGGCAGAGGAGGAGGCGTCGCAGTCATTTATAATGATAATCTAGCCGTCACACAAAAACCTAGTCATAAATTCAACGCATTTGAATTTCTTTATTCTAACATAACATACGTAGCCACTAAAAATAAGTCTACCCAGGTGATTCCAGTAATTATTATTTACAGACCCCCAGGGCCATATTCTGAATTCCTGTGTGAATTTGCGGATTTCATCTCTAACCTGGTTGTTTCTTTAGACAAAGCATTAATTGTTGGAGACTTTAATATTCATTTTGATAATCCAGATGACCCTCTGAGAACAGCAGTTGTGTCCATTCTAGATTCTGTAGGGGTTAATCAGAATGTAATAGGACCCACCCTTAGTGGTGGTCACACTCTTGATTTAATACTAACATTCGGATTAAATATAGAAAATATAGTCTCATGTCCACAGTCTGAAGCTATCTCAGATCATTACCTCATCTCATTTAAAATGTGTATTAATCATAATATATGCACCTTGCCACGGCACCATGTCAAACGTACATTCACGTCAACAACTGCACAGAGTTTTATCAGTAATCTCCCAGAGTTATCAACCATGATTGGATCACCGTCTGATCCCGAAGAACTTGACCAGGCAACTGAATGTTTAGAATCAACGTTCTGCAACTCGCTAGATAAGGTAGCTCCACTAAAAGGAAAAATAATTAGGGAGAAAAAGCTAGCACCCTGGTATAGCGATCACACACGAACTTTAAAACAGACCACTCGAAAACTAGAACGTAAATGGCGTCAAACTAAATCAGTAGTATTTCAAATAGCATGGAAGGAGAGCCTATTGAGCTATAAGAAAGCTCTTAGTGCTGCTAGATCAGTGTATCTCTCCACCCTAATTGAAGATAACAGAAATAATCCTAGATTCTTATTTAATACTGTAGCAAAATTAACTAGGAATAAGACCACAATAGAAACACGCACACAATCATTATATAGCAGCGATGACTTTTTTCAATGGTAAAATTGAAAATATCAGGCTAGAAATTCAGACTATTAATTTAAAACCAGACAGTTTTATAACTAACCCTGTAGATGATAATATTAGATAAACAACTACAACGCTTTACTCCCCTTGAAGAGACTGAACTAATTTCACTAATTTCATCATCAAAATCATCAACCTGTATGCTAGATCCTTTACCTACTTGTTTCCTCTAACATATAATTCCTGAAACAATCAAACCTCTTTTAAAGATAATCAATTCTTCCCTTAGCATTGGCTATGTACCTAAATCTTTTGAATTAGCAGTTATCAAGCCCTTTATTAAAAAACCTGACCTTGACCCCTGTCAGCTGTCTAACTGTAGACCAATATCAAACCTCCCCTTTATCTCCAAGGTCCTAGAAAAGGTTGTAGCACAGCAGCTATGCTGATACTTACATAGGAATAACATTCATGAAAATGTATCAGTCAGGATTTAGGCCTCATCATAGCACAGAGACAGCGCTGGTTCAAGTGGTAAATGACTTACTACTGGCCTCTGATCAGGGTTGTGTCTCCTGGCTTGTGCTGCTTGACCTTAGTGCAGCTTTTGATACCATTGATCATGCTGTTCTCCTCAATAGACTAGAAAATGTAGTAGGCGTTAAGGGAACAGCCCTTTCCTGGCTCAGGTCTTATTTGACTGATCGTCATCAGTTTGTAGATATAAATGGTGACTTCTCTTCTCATGCTAAGGTAACGTTTGGTGTCCCACAAGGCTCTGTTTTAGGCCCACTGCTCTTTTCTTTATATATGCTACCTCTGGGTAAAATTATCCGTAAGCATGGTATTAGCTTCCACTGTTACGCTGATGACACACAGCTGTATGTTTCAGCAAAGCCAGATGACAGACACCAGCTTAATAAAGTTGAGGAATATGTAAAAGACATTAGAAACTGGATGCTTATTAACTTTCTCTTACTTAATTCTGACAAGACAGAAGTACTTGTACTAGGACCACATGCAGCTAGAAGTAAGCTTTCTGATTACATAATAACTCTGGATGACCTTTCTGTTTCATCATGTGCAGCAGTAAAAGACCTTGGTGTGATTACTGACTCCAGTCTTTCTTTTGAAGCTCATGTAGATAATATAACTAGGATTGCTTTCTTTCATCTCAGAAATATTGCTAAAATAAGAAATATATTGTCACTACACAATGCAGAAAAATTAGTTCATGCTTTTGTTACCTCTAGGTTGGATTATTGTAATGCCTTACTGTCTGGATGTTCCAGTAGGAGCATAAATAAGCTCCAGTTAGTCCAGAATGCAGCAGCGAGAGTCCTTACTAGAACCAGAAGATATGACCACATCACCCCTATCTTATCCACACTGCACTGGCTCCCAATCAAATTTCGTATTGATTATAAAATACTACTATTGACCTATAAAGCACTGAATGGTCTCGCGCCACATTACCTGAGCGAACTTTTTGTCTTTTATGATCCGTCACGCCTACTCAGATCAAAAGGTGCAGGCTATTTGTTGGTACCTCGAATAATGCGGGCTACAGCTGGGGGTAGAGCTTTCTCTTACAAAGCCCCACAGTTATGGAACAGCCTTCCACTTAGTGTTCGGGGCTCAGACACAGTCTCAGTGTTTAAGTCGAGGCTGAAAACATATTTGTTTAGTCAAGCCTTTAGTGAATAGTTTTCTTAGGTACAGGAGCAGGTCTGGAGGGTTCACAGGCATAGAGTGTTGTGGTGAACTGGGATGTTTGGATGCTGTCGCCCCCCCACTCTCACACGTTCACTCAGGTGTGTTGACGGTGGAGTGGCTGGCTGCTTTATGTCCCAGGATCCCTCATGTCTGTGTTAGCTTCTGGCTCTCCCTTTCAGTTATGCTGTCATAGCTAGTCCTGCCGGAGTCCCTGCTTACACTCTGCAAAGTACATCGTACTTAACCATTAGAGGACAAAAGCTCACCTAACAATCTTTTCCTCTCTCTCCATCTCTCTCTCTCCCTCACTCTCTGTCGAGCTACACACGCTACTTCTGAGATGCCAGTGATGCCAGTGATCCTGACCTCTTCTGCTCCTCCTCGCTGCCTGACCCATCCTGATGCCCTACTTCTGGTTGGAGTTCTCATCGGTTGAGTTCGCTCGCTGCTGCTGGGGCCCCATATGGACTGCCTGAAGAACTGTTTGGATTGCTGGGGATGGTGCCACCTGGGGGCTGTGGAGATGGCTTGGGGATCACATATGGGGAGCTGTACTGTAATGGCTTGGGACTGCGATTGCTGTAGTGGCTTTGGGGCTGCAGTTGCCACGAGCAGCTTCGTACTCAGGACTCCATCAGTGGACAGTGGATAGATTTTAACCAGCCGGACTTCTTACAAAAACTGTGATGAATTTATTGGTTGCACAATTGCACTATTTGTCCATATAGTACACAATAGAAGGAATTTATTTATAATCGCACTATCCGTTGCACCCAGATGAGGATGGGTTCCCTTTTGAGCCTGGTTCCTCTCAAGGTTTCTTCCTCATATCATCTCGGGGAGTTTTTCCTTGCCACCGTCGCCACTGGCTTGCTCATTAGGGATAAATTCACAGTGATAAATTCAAATATTTACAATATATTTTTGTGAATCCATTTATTTCTGTAAAGCTGCTTTGTGACAATGTCCATTGTTAAAAGCGCTACACAAATAAAATTGAATTGAATTGAATTACAAGTTAGTGAGAGTAAAGAAGGTTCAAATCCCCAGGTCGCTCTGCGACCCTTCTATGTTACAGCACCAAAGATGTCTGATAGGAAGACATGTGTGTGACTATCCTGAACATGCATGCTTAATGCTTCAGGTTCTTAGACCATCAGGTGTTGTGATCTTCACTAAACCAGAGGACAGCTTTCAATTCATTTGTTGCTCTCCGGCAAGTGCAGCCTGCCTTCTTCATACATGTTTACGGCATTTAAACAAACACATGGCTCTGACCCCAGAACAAGGTGGAGTCCATGCTGAATGGAGGCAGTGGGAGAGAGTACAAGAAGAAACAGCTAATGGGATCAACTTCAACATGAAACTTGACTTGCACAGTGGGAGTCTTTCAGAGCTGCTGAATCTATATGAGGAGAAACTGAGAAGTGAGACCACAGCACGTGTGCTTGGTTCACAATCCATCAAAAGCACACAGGAAGTTGATTGAGACTTGCAGTGAGAACACAGTCATCATACACGTTGACTTTTCAGAATCCTGGAAGTGTAGGTGCGCCTCTGAAATTCAAGCTTGCCATTTCGCTCAAAATCTGCCGCAGTTGAATTTTCATACCGGAGTGTATTCCACTGAGATTTTTGCACAGAGTCAAAGAGACAAGATGCTGCAGCAATTTGGACACAGATGGACCCGGTCCTAAAAGATGTTCAGGCAAAATTTCCATTGCTTACCACTGCGCACTTTTGGTCAAATGGTCCCAGGAAGCAGTTTAAAAATAAGAAGAATGTCTTTCTCCTTTCTGATGTACCACCAAAAATAGGCTTCAACAGAGCAACATGGAACTATTTCCCAGCATCCCACAGCAAGGGTGCTCCAGATGGCATTGGGGGAAACGGTGAAACCAACAGCGGAACGATTGGTTCTGCCAGGGAATGAGGTAACAGATGGAAAACAGTTTTATGAGAAGATCAGTTTTATGAGAAGATCTACTGATGGAGGAGATGGAGAAGGAAACGGAGGAGATGGAAGAAGCAGAAGAGTTGATGGAGGAGGAGATGGAAGAGCAGCTGCTGAAAGGTCCTGAAGGTATCATTCCACACATTGCTCTTGACAGCACTGAGGAAGGAGACTGGCTTGCAGTGGTGTACGATGACCACTGGTGGCTAGCAAAGGCCGTCCATGTGGACACTGAGCACCAGGATGTAAAAGTGGAGTTTCTGCACCCTCATGGTCCAGCAGCAAATGCTCACCCAAAACATGGTAGGAGGGATGTCTGTTTCTGTCCAATCAACGACTTGTATTGAAGCTAACGGGGAAGGCATCTCCACTCCAATCAAGCCGTACACAGCAGCTCTACAGCACAGCTCCTGATGTAATGGACTTCACAGAGAGCCGACATGTTCGACGCCTGTTGCCCAGTGCTGAAGCTCAGACACAAATAAAATCTAATTGATAGAGTTTAAAAACAGGCTCCAGATGCCTTGTATTCCCACAGAATCGAGAAGATTCGTGTTACTGCTACAAGGTGTCCCATAATAATGCTCACCATTACACTGAACCTAACATCAGGTTCTTGTATTTCTACAGCGAGTCACCGGAGACCCAGAATGAGACGTGCTGCTACAAGGAGAAAAGCCAACCACTGGAAGGACTCTGGAACCTGAATATAATACAATTACAAAACTCAATTGTTGAATTAAAGAAATATCAAAAATTACTTAGTTCTTCTAACATGTTGTCAGTCAGCTGTTTGAAAAAATATTTGTTAGAACTTAATCTGTTGTAGCTTCAGTTGGTTCTTTGTCAACACCGTCAGTAATTCTCAACACTGTCACATGAAGGTTTTTGTTTATTTTGAAAGAAATATTTTATTCTTAAATGTTCAATTTATTGTGTTAATACATTAAACCCCTAACTGAACTACATGATATGATGTCTTATTTGTCTAAGAATGTTGGTTATATACGCGTAATATTAAAAAGGAGGCTAGAGAATGAAGGAATTAGGAATTGGATTTTTCATAATGGTGTGAAAACAGAAATAAATGTAGAGAATGTATTTTATCACTCAGCTCCTTTATTGAACACCATTATTCCATAATTGAAGACTTTACACTCTTGGTGTTTGGATCAAATTAAAACTGCAGGCGTTTTAGTGCGTCTGACGGAGTTGACACAAATTAAGTTATGAAGTGAAGAAACGTCAATTTTCAGAAAAAAGCATTTTCATAAAAACCTGTTCCCTCACATGGTTTATTAGCTGAGACCTTTGTCTACAAATACATCCATTTCTAATTAATGTAAAATTATAAACTAACATCTAAAACATGTTTTGTCCCTTATCTCAAGAACCAGTAGTCTACTAGATTTTATTATATTCTTTACTGTTATTTATTATATTCTCTACTGTTATTTTATTATATACTCTACTGTTATTATATTATATTCTCTACTGTTATTATATTATATTCTCTACTGTTATTATATTATATTCTCTACTGTTATTATATTATATAATCTACTGTTATTTTATTATATTCTCTACTGTTATTATATTATATAATCTACTGTTATTTTATTATATACTCTACTGTTATTGTATTTTGTTCAACTGTCTGTCATTAAAGCCGTATTACCTGCAAGTGCATCCGTCTCAGCCTCCCTTACATGACAACACTTACATTCCTCTGATTAAAAGGACGGATCGAGTTATCTAACAGAAAGTAGCTCAGTCAGTCATGACAACGGTAACATTAATATACCTGCCACAATGATCCCACTACAGTTCAGCACTTTTCCCATCAATGATGAAGCTGTAGCTACAGCTCTGAGTTAGCTGATGCGGCGTTTTAAGCTGCACTTCAGCTAATATCAGCGTAATATCAGCGTAATATCAGTGCAGTCCGTTCTAAAGCTTAGAACAGCTGGCCACAGAAACGGAGGAAAAAATCTCAGTGGAAACTGATCGACTGTGTGAGTTTCTCAGACCGGTGTCTTTAATAAACACTTCTCCTCTGTGATAAAACTCTCACACTGAACAGCGAGTAGAAATGAAAAACCAATCATTCAGTTATGATAAAGAAATCAGCGTAATATCTTCCACTTCTGTTTTTCAGCCTTTACCCTGATCGCTTATTTCGTGCTCCCAGCTGTCTGTGCACTTTACCTTTTATGGAGTTTTGTGGGCGTCGCTATATGTAAATGAGCTGTGTCAGGAATGAAAAGATGGATAAATGAGGCCCTGTGTATATATAAAATACACAAAGACAAAAAACCCACACACACAAATCCTCCTGAGAAGACGAGAAGTTCTGTCTATGGTGCATTTATTCTGTGCGTTTGTTTAACACGCAGTAAATAAAAGTCCAAGTGGTTTATATGAAGCTAAAACCGTATCAATACCTTTCACACACACAAGCGTAAAATTCACTAAATACTGCACACACACTTCATAAATATTCACAAATAAACACAACGCAAAACGCACTAATAAAGTCATTCATATCTGTAGAAAGCGATTTCAAAATGTGTAGAATAAAATGGAAAGATAAAATAAAAGTTATAAAAATACAGAAAGACACATTTTATTAGCGTAATCCAACATTTTATTTATTTGTTTTTAGTTGATTGTTTGGGGGGAGGAGGGGTTTTGGAGTTTTTTCTTTTTGGGTTATTTTTGTTTGTTTGTTTTGTTTGTTTGTTTTTGTTTGTTTTGGGGTTTTTTTTGGAGTTTTTTTCTTTTTGGGTTATTTTTGTTTGTTTGTTTGTTTTGTTTGTTTTGGGTTTTTTTTGTTGGAGTTTTTTTCTTTTTGCATTATGTTTGTTTGTTTTTGTTTGTTTGCTTGTTTGTTTGTTTTTGTTTGTTTTGGTTTGTTTGTTTTTTGTTTGTTTTTGTTTGTTTGTTTTCCGTCGCTGGTGCCTGTTACCACAGTAACTCGGTTAATGGTCACCGGGCTCAGGCCGACGCTGACGAGTTTACGGAGCGGTTTCAGGGTTGGAGCAGCTGGTGAAGGTCTTGGAGATGTTGGAGAAGATCCTGCCCAGCCTTCTGCGAGCGTTCTTGAAGACCGACCCCGAGGCCTTCGATTCTCTGTGTGAAGCTGGAAACAGGAGAAGAAGCAGAATTACAGCAAAACGACAAAAACCGCTCTTTCAGCTCATTATCAGGACACATGGTGCAGGAACCGATAAAAACTCAAACTCTTAAACATGAACATCACGCTCTGTAAAAATCATCAGCTCACGTCATAAATAAACAGGATCATTATTATCATTTATTCTTATTTAAAGTACAGAATACAGAGCACTAATGAAGGTCAAAAACACGCGTTAGACACTAAAAAGACACGCGGCGTAAACGTGGTCAAAAATCGCAGCTTCATTTCGTTTTAAAGACTTACAGCTGTGAAGATTTGCGGAGGTGGAAGGGGTCGGCTGGTCATCGCCTGTCAGAGGAACTCTGCTCTGATTCTTCTTCCACTTCTTGGGACACTGAGATTAGTGAAGATAAAAAGATAAATCAGGAAGCAGAAACGGACGTCTGAGACGACTAATCACCTTAAAGAACGTGATTAATGCTGTAAATCGAGCGACTGATGTTAAATAAACCCTTCAATTATCAATAACTACAAATAAAATCCACACAAAACTGTGAACTCAAAACCACAGGAGAACATTTAGGGGAAAAAGTCCTGCATACCTTAACGCCACGTCTGATCACGCGCCCGTTCCTTGTGAGGAGTCCAAGCCTCTTTTTCTTCTCCTGATCCTCAGCTGCTGGATGTGAGGAGCGTCCATCGCTTCCACTTCGATTCTGCTGATCGGTGAGGCTCAGATGTTCTCGAGTCTCCTCCACGTCAGCACGAGGAGACGAGCTGGAGGAAGCTGCTGATAGCTGAGGAGACTTAGGATGCAAACCGTTAATACGACACACAGAGGAAGTCCCAGCGTCCTCGATTTCACGTGCGAGCGCTGTAGCAGAAGGACAATCGGTCGATTTGTCCACCAAGCTGCTTTCCTGAGCTTCGTCTCCTGCGCTTGGCCCGGCGTTCAGCACATTCTGCAGTAAAGCCTTGATGGACTCCTCTGCAAACGTGTAAACGCACTCAGAAGGTAACTGGATGGAGCGTAACGTGATGTTCCCTCTCCCCAGAACAGAATCTGATGAACACTGGCCAACATCTCCTGCCCTATCCACGTTCCTCAGGAGGAGTTTTGCGATCACGTCCGTTATAGCACGTGATCGTCGATGTATCATCTCCTCCAGAGAAAGATCCTCCAGCTCTGTGAGCTCATGAACCGTGCCATCCTCACTGATGTAGATGGGAGTGACACGATCCTCATTCCTCTCTGACTGTGCTGACGCGTCTGTCCTTTCATCATCAGCAACACGTTTAGAGAAGGAAGTGAAGAAATTCTTCAGCTGGTTGCGCACCACAGTGAAAAGGTGCAGAGGAGCGAATGAACTCCTCTGGACTGAAGACCTCGACTTCCTGTCTGCGTCTATAAACTGCTGCACAGTGGAGCTAACAGTTCGGGAAATCTCAGAAGCTGTAGAATCGATCTGCAGATTTAAAGCGGAAGCCACTTTCCTGAGACGCGCTTCCGTGTGGCGTTCCTTTGGGAATTGTGAGGGCAGCAGAGGACAGGATTCCACCACTTGGAAGATGATGTCACTCACACGCCTGGTGGATTTGGTGTGGAAATAGGCGTCATCGTTCTTCACCGCAGGTGGAGCTGTCAGCTCACTCCTTAACAAATCAATGACTTGAGTAATGACCCTGTTGGTGCACAGGTCCAGGTCCACCTTCTCCTCCACCCTCTCCTCGTGTGTGGGAAAGCTCAGAGCTTCAGATGCCTTGGAGAAAAACGCCTGAAGGAGACTTCGCACTTTTCTCAAGATGTTCCTTGGTTTTTTGGCAGATTCTGCTTCTCTGACGTCAAAGAAGCAGGACAAGGCACCGAGAGCATCAGAGCTCTTAGTCTCCTCTTTCACAGACTCGTCACATTCGTGTAAAACCCTGATGAGCGAATCTGCGGTACTGACGGCATTCTGCACGTCTTCTAATGAGCACCTCGAGGAATCTGCTGTGGACAACCTTCTGAGCAGCATCTCACTCACCACCTGAGTGGCTTTATTGAGGAGCTCCTTAGACCTCAGAGGGACAGAACTGCTCACCTCACAGGTCTTTTTTACCTCGGAAACAATCTGCTGATCGGATTTACGCTGCCGCAGGAACGCAAACCGTCTGAGCCGAGGAGCTTTAGAAGAGCTGGACTTGGCCAGCAGCTCGTCACGCAGAAATAAATCTGCGTTCTTCTCGATGAGCTCCTCAGTGCAGCTGTCAATAACAGCCTGCAGGTTTGGAGCTTCGCTGACGGACACGAGGCTCTGAGCATCAGTCACTTCTGCTGCTGCGTTCTTCAGGCACGAGCACGACTGTGTCTTTTTATCTCCAAGTCCAATCAGACTTCGGAGCTTCGTGAAAACGTCTGAGAAGTTCTTTGAGCAGGGAGCTGAGCGAGCATCAGCATCACTCACCTGAGCTTCACCTACCCGAGCTTCCGATCCGTTTTCCACGTCAGTTATTCCGTTCTCGAGAGCAATTCCACTGATCACCGTGTTTACGCTTTCAGCAGTGACTCGATCCAGATCTACTGACGCCGTCGGTGACGACTCTGTGCTGGAACTCGAATCTTTCCCACTGAATGACCCTGTGGAAATGTGAGAAGATAACCACTTCTCACTCGCAACCAGAATGGCTTTATCGAGGAAACGTTCAGCAGCAGCAGCAGGCTCCTGGACGTTCTCCGACCTGACCTCGACCTCAGCAGCAGTTTTAGGACAGACGTCCAAGATCAACTTGTTCTTTTCGGAAATTGCTCGCTTCCGCCCAGAGACGAACATAAACACCTGCTCGAAGATGTTCTCGTGGATCTTTTGAGCACCAGAGAGGAAGTTCTTCCGCTCATCTTCTGGACCAGGCTGGTCAGCGTCATTGCTGCTGACGCCTGATGAACTTTTACTCAGTGACTGTATAAGTATAAATAATAATTCCCATAGAATTTCTGAGGCTGTGCTCTCGACCTCCTCCATCAGGGAATTCGTTTCTGTCTCACTGCGGACAGGGACGGAGGTTTGGGGCGACAATGAGGCAGCGATTGTTTCCTCTGTTTTCAGAAGAACTTTTCTGACCTCTTGTGTGGCTTTGCTCAGAAATTGATCACTGAAAAGCCTCTCAGCATTAGGAGCTGATGAAGCACAATCAGGAGCCATCACTTTAGTCGTCACAGGGACCGAATCAGGGCTCAAGGATTTTAGCATTAATTCGAAAGAGGACCTGCTGATGGAGACAACTTCTTCCAAGCCCTTCATTATTCCATGGACCTCCTGGTGGGACTTTAGCTTCGTTCCTGAAGTTTTCTCTCCTCCAGGTCTGTCGAAGTCGTCAGAGTGATACAGGGCCAAGATCTTCTCACAGATCTCATTAGTGCATGCCATGCTGAGATCATCTGGCTGTGAGATCTGATCTTCTGCAGGTGATGAAGCACTCGCCGAGCAGATCGCCCTTCGTCCTGATGCCACTCTCCGGATCGCCTCCAGCATCGCAGCTTTGGTCTGAGTGGCGATTCTCTGAACGAGCTGACAGATGAAATCAGACGTCTCCGTAGGCGATCTTTATACACACACACAGGAAAGAGAGAACATTAACGGGAATTCATATTATTTTTACGTCAGCGCTCACGTGAATTTAAATAAATAAATGCGAGTGAAAAACGACAATCTGCGTTGAATTTCTTTCTCTTTCTGAATATCGTTTGTTCTGCCATCGTTCCGTTCCACAGCCAATTGATCAGAAACCACAGAAACCCATCTGATAGCACTATAAGTCATTCCAGCACAGCGCTGCTGAATCCTGGATTCTGATTGGTCAGACGGTGTGGATTAAACAGTGCAGTAAAGTTCATCATGGTGAATATTAAGAGTCAAATCTGAGCATCAGGTGGGTAAAGTTTACCTTTGAGCTGAGGCGTCTGAGTCAGACCACTTCCTCCATTTAGACTCCGCCCTTTTCTTCAGGTTGTCTTTCGCCTGGAGAATCAAATCGATCCCGAAGCTTTCGATGAGAGGCGTCAGTAAACGCCTGATGGCAGAAGACGCCGCTGACGTCGCGATCTTCGTGCACAGAACCGCAAACTCCAACTTTGTGACCTTTTGAAATAAAACAAAGAAAATCAGCTTCTTGAATATGAAATATGATCAGTGACATTCCAGCGTGTTCCACTAAATGAAACTGGTTCATTATTCGTTATTCTAACACTCTTACCTTCTTCTTCATGTCCCTGGTCACAGCCTTCCATTCCCTTTAAACACACACACACACACACACACACACACAGAGGAAATCAGCATTTATTCCAGTGTAAATGAATAAAATGTTACTGCGAGTCAGAAATCAGTAAAAATGAACATACTCATCGCTCAGATGAAGAACAACGTCCATAATGTCCCTGAAACACTTCAGTCTCTGGTCAGATGTGGAGTCCTGAGTGCACGCTCCAGCTGTTCCAGCTGTTCCTCTCTGGCTACTTCTCTTCTTCTCACTCATCTGTAGAGAGCACATGGAGTTCACAGCAGCTTCACTAACTTTAGCATTTTGATCATCAAAGTTCAAATTCTATCCTAGCAGAGTTTTTAATAACTACAACAGCGAGCATAAATATTAGCACCCTTCCTGTTTCAGCCCCAGAATCAAATGAATCACTGACATCATCCTGTTCATGTTCAAACTGATTCACTGATTCACATGAACTCGACTCACCTTCGAATCACGTGGGTATGAATCCAGTAGTTTCTCTCGGATTGCTTTCTCTATAAAAACACAAACAGGTCGTTAATTAAAGCAGATTGTGTAAAAACTCTTCAGCTGTAAGAAAGTGGAAAAGCCAGAATAAGGAAGTGCGCAGTAAAAGCTGAACAGCGGGCGGATTTGTGTTCAGAAGCGATTCATCAGTGACTCTTTTTAACGCAGTGAACTAAAGCATGTGCGAGCCGCACACATCAGTGAAAGTGTAAAGTGTAATCCTCAGTCCTACAGCAAAGGGATCAGAATAAAGTGAGTGTTCAGGAGCGGCTTCGTTACACGCCATGTTTAAACTCAGACCTGGATTCATCTCAGCTCATCTTTCACACCTTTCACACCAACAAGTCTGGCTTTTTAATCACCTCCATAATTATTCATCCATCATCAACATCAACAACAACAACAACAATAATAATAACAACAATAATAATAATAATAATAATAATAATAATAATAGTAAGGGTTAGAGGAGCTCACCTGGCGTGTGATCTGTAAAATACAGTAACTGAACTAAACACCTGAAATCAGGGTTTTTGTCCCTTCTCCTCCTGTGACGTCATAGCCTCCTCTTGTGACGTCACAGTCCCCCATCTCTTACAGCTTTACGTTCTAAATCCGTTCCTTTTTTAACTCGGCCATATCGGAGGCGGGCCCAGTGTCAATCATTTGGCGCGGGAACCAATCACGTTACTGCTCTGTTGCAGCATCAGCCAATCACGTAGCAGCTCCACTGTGTCCCGTGTAGCTCAGTGCTGCTGAAGCGCGAGACGGTTTATTGCTGCAAGGACAAACTTTATATTAGCTTTCTAATCTTAAACTTCAAGAAACTTCAATAAAACGGGAGCGAAATGAAATAATTAGCGCGTAAATATGATTTCAGTGCTGTGGTGATAGTGTGTAAATAGAACAGAATGTGTTCGTGTCCGCCATTTTGTCTCTCACACTGAGCTGATTTAACAACAGCAGCTTAGCATCATTAGCATCTCCACTGGATTTCACATCTCCAGCGCCATTTAATGTTATTTTTTATGCTCTATCGCTTCTGAAACCCCTCACAGCTCTCGCATTCACACAGTCACAGGCTGTAAACACATTCCATCTTTCCTATCTGCTGGGTTCAATTAGAGGAGAAACTTTTTAATAGAATATTACACTTTAATGGACTGGCTGGTTGAATGAAATGGATTTAAACTGTTAAAACCCAGAATAAATCACATCCAACTGAATCTAACTGCAGTTTGAATAAAATATAGCTAATATTCTGCTCCAATTCCACAGATGATTTATACAAATGGTGTAAATGTGCAGTTTGTGTTGTATTTGTGTGTGTAAGTGAGACTTCTACACAGACACAGGAGAGAAGGCGCCTCTGCTGGTGAGGAGAGGAACTGTCCTGAGCTCTCACTCCATTATTATTGTTATACAGTGTACTGTACTATTCAGAAAACCTGCACTGCCATCATCAGGAAGTCTGGGCTTTTCCTTCCCTCCTTCCTTCCTTTTATTGATTACATTCAGCTGTAAAATGATTGAGACTCTGTGATATAATGAACTCTTTTATTCCTCCTACAGTTTTATTAGTACAGATTGATTTCAGATCCATTTACAAAGGAACATTTTACAGAACATGTCTCTATAATCTGCAGTATATTTAAATATATTTGTACAGATATGTTCATATTAAACATTGATACTCTTACATATATTTTAGTTTTATATATGTTAAGACAGGACATATATTTAACGGAGTTTTTGACCAAATCCACGTTCTTAAAGCGGCTAAAACAAAGCCGGAGTGTTTCCTAAAAGGAGAAAATGAACAGAGCGTACAAATCATCACCTGTATAATGTGATCATAGTGTGAAGGGAAATATTTTGGTCTTGAGACTCTGGAGAAAAATAAAATGGCCGCCTGATGTACTAATGAGAGGAGGCAATGTGAACATCTGGTCTAAAATGGCGTTTCTAGAAACTTCCATCGTCCAGGAAGTGCCTTATGTTGAAATAAGACACTGGGTTGTGTTTATTAGCTGCGTCGTGTGATCAGACTCCGTGTGTGTGTGTGCGTGTGTGTGTGTGCGTGTGTGTGTGAGGGTAGAAGTTTAAGGAGGTTCGTGATGTAAACGGTTGGTTGAGAAACGTCAGTAACGCTCATGGTGCTGATAAATCAGAAACGTCAGACGTAAAGGAACCCAACGGGAAACGCTCCTGAGTCACAGTTCCTGAGGAGACAAAACACAAAATAGTTCTTTTGTTTTAGAGGATTTCTCATTTTACTTTTATCCATTTATAGTTACCTTTAATGTTGTGGACCGTCCTGTAGTTCCTGTTCTCACTGACGTTATAGCAGAGAGGTCCTCCGTCATGTGCACCAACAAACCTGGAGCTTTTGACTCCACAGTGGTTGCGTTGATGTGCAGTGGTGAGTGATCTACACGGCTTCCTCCTGAAGTCAACCATCATCTCTTTAGTCTTATCTCTTAAGAATGGAGTAAACGTTGTGATAGTGTTACTCAGTCTCAGACAATAGGCCCTTTTCACATGACGTCAGGAAACTTGCGTTCTGACTCGAAGCGGTGTGTGTTTCCTTCCGCCAGCGTAGTGGAATGCTAGCGCCACCAGCATGGAGTTCACCCAGTCCCTTGTACGTCTGCCACAAATACGGCTAGATGATGTACAACGACTCGCAGACACATTTTCCCTCACGACACGTTCCAAACTCTGTAAAGGCTACACACTCTCACTGAGCAGTACCTGTCTGATTCTGAAGGTCAGTGTTTTTGTCTTGTCTGGCCCTTACGTTAGCGACGGCGCTAGGATAACGGTAGTGGATGTTATCAATCTGTTAGCTTTCTGTTTTGCAAATAGAAAGTCTTTAGGCCCTGTTCTTGATTAGGTTACTGTAGTACAGACCGCAAACTCTTGCTGCAACCACGTTTCCATATTACTGCTGTTAGCTCCAGATTCTGGATTGTAAGATAAAAGTCAGTAGCGTATTCATGGTTAATGTTGCGCCTTTTCTAGTTTCGAATGTAGCTGTGGATGAGGTGACAGTGAGAGGGCGATGTCACAGGTCCATGAGGAACAATGAGGAGGCTCGTCACCTTCAGCTTTCTCAGATGAATGATTTTTGTGATGTCTCTGTGACACAGCGTGGGATCATCATCCACCCTGACGCACATCACCTTGCAGCCAGTCCTGATGCTAAAGTCTTCAACCCCAGAGAAATACCTCCATTTGGGCTGAGGTAAAGAGACGCCATGTTGAAAATGGTGCACAAGTTAAACACCTGATCCCAGGTAAAGGCCAGGCCTGCCTTAAGAAGAGCCACAAGTACTATCATCAGGTTCAAGGCCAACTGGCCTTCAGCGGACTTCAGTGGTGTGATTTCATTACAGATCCCCACACTGACTTCACAGCTGAGGGAATCTTTAGGGATGAGGAGATGATCAGCTCAATGCCACAGAAGCTGGATAATTTCTATCATATCATCTACATGGATGTCTTATCAAGTTGTAAAACCTGAGGCAGAAGTTTATGTAAATAGTTTTAGGTAGATGTGGAAGGTGAATAAGTGCGTTGGTGGTATAGTGGTTAGCATAGCTGCCTTCCAAGCAGTTGACCCGGGTTCGATTCCCGGCCAACGCAGTTCTTCTAAACTCTTCACCCTGCTGCTGTCTGGCAAACAGTACTGAAGCTTTTGGTCCCTCACTTTATGTAGTAATGTGTAGTCTCTTGTAGCTCTGTGGTGTTTATGGAGCACCGTGGTCCTGGAGGAACGTTGTTTCATGTCACTGTGTACTAACTAGCTGTATGCGGCTGAAATGACAATAAAGCCACTTGACTTGAAGTGAAAACCTCTGAAACTGATGTAAGCAATTGCTGTTGTAAATACATTTTTTTCTTACAGTGCGAAATCGACTGAAATTGTAAACTGCGATGAGAATCGTATGTAAATATTGTATGTTTTATTGTATGTAAAACCAAGTGAAGGGCCGCATGCTATATGCAGGACAAATCAAGCCTTTTTAATTTATTCCAAACTGACACTCATTTACTGCTGTACTGTAGGTATACATGGACATGCAGCTCTACCCTTTTTTACAATTATACATTTCTATAACACCTCAAACACACAGTTTCCTGCATCTCTACCCTCGTGCATATCACTGGATATACACACAAATATGACACCAGATGTGTAATAAACAGTTCTGAAAAAAAAAACATCCTAATATTACAATCTGAGTGAAACATTTGGCATATTAAGGAACAATTCTCATTTAATATCGATTGTGAGCCATATTTACAATTATCAGATCATCTCAAGTGCATTGCTAGATAACTATTACTACATATCCATCAGCATGAAAACATGTGTATTGAAAACAGAGGAAGAAAGCATCATCTTCGCCTTTCCCAGCCGTGGTTATGGCAGTGTTGATGTGAACAGTGAGCCTGGCCCTCTCTCTTGGCTGCAGTGAATTAGATATTACTGAGCCCATTCTAATTCTGACTGAATATACCCTAATATACTGTACTGCAGGCTACAGCGCCATCTATCACATTCTGTTTGTACTGCATCAAATTAGTCATTTTAGACCAAAATCCTAACTCAGATGTAATGATGAAAGTCCCTGGGGCCGTAGTTTACCCCTCTCTGTCCTAAAGCAATTACCACATGGACAATGTTTAATCCTTCTCTGTCTATGGATAGGAGCTGGTCATACACACACACACACACACACACACACACACACACACTCTTACTCCTGAATAAGCTGAAAGCAGTTCATCTTAAGATACTGCATCATCTCTACCCCTGCAATGTGTTACTTGAAAAATAGAAATGAGACACATGGCCACAATGCACCTTTCACAACTCTGAAGCAGAAACTGTCACGTCAAGGCTGGAATCAGCGATGCTCTCCAATTCCCCAAACTCAGAGCGGCCTACAAACATGGCCGCCAGGGACTACAACACCCAACACACCCTCACCTGATCACGTTCACCATGCTTCTAATTCCACACACCTGAACTCAGTCACATGAATCTCACACTCACAGCATTTAAGGCTCTTCAGTACACTTACCCATTGTGAAGTGTATGCTCAGTCTTCTCATACCTGTCCATACCAAGCCTCATTTCTGTAGCTGTGTCCCAAATGACGTACTGTACACTATGCACTATGCACTCTACCGTCTAGTCTAGGAATTGTAGAAGGGTAGTATCATCTCAAATGGAGCACTAAAGGGTTTTAACTAAGCGGAAGTAGAAGCCGTTTCCCAGTTGATAGCAGACGATTTCAAACGCACGTAATGCCACGCTGATAGATTTCCCAGACAATCGTGGAAAGAAATATCTCTCCTTATTCTCACATCTTTCATTCCTTTATTCTAATCAGTAATATAATGATCTGTTTCTATCCTGTGATACAAATTCACATGAAGTAAATAATACTGTGAAACTATTTTAAACACGTTTGGGTAAAATCCATGTACATAAATCCAGAGTTCCATCAAGCACTCCTAATTTCAGGCTGTATTGTAGGGATTTAAATATTTTTCATGATTCTGTGAAAAGGATATCCCAAAACAAAAAGGCTCTGAGGACGTCTCTTCTCTTCAGCAACAATAATTAAGTTATTGTAGAATCAGACTTATGATGATATTCATTCATTATTATTATTATTATTATTAACAACAAACAGACAGAAACAGTTCGGGCCGTGGAGACACTGCTTCCGGTTTGCTTTTGCCGGTTCGTGACACTGCGAGCCTCCAGGTTAAAGTTCCTTGGGATGCAGTTAGTTGTGTTTCTGTCCCACAAGGAACCTCACATTGTTTTGAAATTAGCAGCGATATTAAACAAGACTGCCCAATTTCTCCATCTTCGTGTATTTGACCAGCAGAAATGTTAGCTATTCTTATCAAGAACTCTGATCGAGCCAAGCTTAAGATTTTTCAGGATGAAGTGTTCATTAGTCAGGTGTCATTAGTCAAGATGATACAATGATTTTTAAGGACATTAAATAAAATGGCTAAAGTAGCAGACAAAATAAAGCTGTTGTGTAAAGAAGTGTGAGCTGAAGGCTGTGTGTGACTTTCCCTCTACAGAAGTACAGGATATTCCTGTAAATCCATGGTTAAATATCTGGGGGTGTACATAATAAAGAACAGTAAACTTAGTGAAAAGATGAATGCTGGGAATAAATTGGATGAACGTAGGTCTAGGCTAGATTTGTGTTTGCAGAAGGATCTGTCTGTATTTGGAAGAACAGCTCTAACAAAGACAGGAAGTTTCTCAGGATGTATTTATCCTGCATATTCCAAGCCTTTTCACAGTTCTGCTGTTAAAGCTTATAGCACTCAGCTTCATTCTCATTTTATTTGGAAAAAAGGACTCATTATATTAGAAAAGCTGAACTTGTGATGGAAGTTCTGTCTCACACGGAACATCTTTAAAACTTTGGATGGCATTGATTTGATGGTGCGTTGTGATTATTCTCTCTCCAACCTACCAACAAAAGCTGTGTTCCTTCCACCAACAGGTCTTATTGTATTGGAAATGTTGTTGTACTGTCACAATTTCAGTCCTCACACAACTCCAGTCTATAATAATAAGCACATCCTACGTAGGAAGAAGGCATTCTGTATAAAGGGATGGATGGCAGCTGGGGTGTGGTTGAGGATTCCTGTTCTAGGTGCAACCTTTCATGGTCACATGACCAGTTTCGTCGTATAGTTAAAGCCATACGATCCACAAGCACTTTTAATAAGGGTTAAAAATGTTGTGATCGATTCTGCAGCTACCTTTACATCACGCTCAGCCTCCTTTGTCATAAACGGATGTGAAATTCTCTCAAACAGGTCATGAAGAAGAACGTTATTTAATGAAGGAGAACGTAGGAAGTGGTGGACAGATTATACTGGCTTTTTTAAAGTCTATAAAACATGCAGATATTTTGGCTTTGTTTTTCTGGTGAGCGTGCTGTTGGATTAGAGTGTGTAGGGTGTAAATGTGGTCAGTAGTGCGATGATTTGGTAAAAAGCCGATCTGACTCTTACTCAGGACACTGTGTTCGGTAAGGAAGGTCTGTATCCGGGCGTTGATGATACAGCAGAAAACCTTCCCCAGATTACTGCTCACACAGACGCCCCGGTAGCTGTTGGGGTCTAATTTATCTCCACTCTTATAAATCGGGGATAAATCAGCCCCCGGTTCCAGACGTCAGGAAAACAGCCAGCGTGGAGAAGCAGGTTGAACAGTTTTAATAACGCTCTCTGCATTTCAGCAGTGCTGTACTTTAGCATTTCTGTCCTGATGCTGTCAGGACCACATGCTTTCCTGCCTTTCAGGTTCCTGAGGGCCTCAGCCAGTTCTTCCTGTGTAATCTGGTAGTCAAGTGGCTTCTATTATCTTTTATGATTGTTTCTAATTTTCTAATTTATTTTGGGTTAATTTTTGATCTTTTGTTAGATTATATGGGGAGATTTCTTTAGAGTGATTCAAAATAGGTTTTCCAAATTGTTGGGTCTTTTATGGATGTGTCCTGGGAGTGTTTTGTGTTTAGATTGTTCCATTTCTCCCAGAACTGATTCTGATTAATGGATTCTTCGATTTCCTGTAATGTCTGATGGTAGTGCTGTTGTTTTTTCTTATGAATCATCTGTTTATAGTTCTTGAGTGTTTCACAGTACTTTAGTCTGATTTCAGTGTGTTGTGGTAGTGTGTGTTTTTGGTTAGATAGCTGTCTGAGCTGCTTTCGTACAGATTCACATTCTTTATCAAACCATTGTTCAGTTCTGGATCTTTGTTCATGGTTTTTGTTTGTGTTACACAGGTTAGCTTTGGTTGCACATATGTGGTATATTTCATTTATTTGTTTCACTGCTAGGTTTATATTTGTTTGGTTGGGCTGGAACTCAGTTGTTAGAAATTTGTTAATGAGATTAGTAACCTCAGCAGAACTCATTGTATTGGAAAGTTCAGACTCACTGTTAGGGGTCCATTTATAGCACTGATTGAGCTTTAGTAGTTTGTAGTTTTTTCTTGTCGTGTTATTTGGCTGCTGAATTCTTTTTAGGAACACATTAATTTGGCAGTGGTCTGATAGAGGTAACTGCGGTCTGACAGTGAACGCACTTATGCAGGAGGGGTCCATGTCAGTAATGGCGTAGTCGACTACACTAGACCCAAGAGCTGAGCAATAAGTGAACCGACCTAATGAGTCTCCTCGGATCCTACCATTAAGCATGTACAGGCCCAGGCTTCGACAGAGCTGCACTAACTCCTTACCGCTCTTATTTACAACAGGATCTGGGTTGACTCTTTGTTTTGTTGTAGGGGCCCAATAGGGAAGTGTGTTAAATATGTCCTTTTTCCATGAATATCTGTGGTGTCACTTTCTGAACCTGTCCTGGCGTTGAAGTCTCCACACAGTAGTACATTCCCCTGAGCCTGGAAATGGCAGGTTTCTGTGTGGAGATTGTGGAAAAAGTCAGCAGTGTAGTATGGGGACTCTGCAGGTGGAGTATAAACTGCACAGATAAATAGGCTTTTGTCGTTATTCACTACACCCTGTTTAAGCTGAAGCCAAATGTGTGTGAGCTCTTTCTTTACAACTGAAAGATAGGGTGTGAGATCATCTTTATACCAAATGATGACCCCCCCAGAGTCTCTGCCATGTTTTATATTCCCTCTTTTGAAGGATGGTAGAAGGATTTCTCTGTAGCCTGAGGGACAGAGGGTTTCCGTGTCTGAACGGCACCATGTTTCCAGCAGTATGATGATGTCATGTTTTGCATTTTTGAGGAAATCTGCATTTGAGCTTTTGGTTCCTAAAACTGAAGAATATAAACCCTGAATATTCCAGGAACTTATAGAGAGTGATTTCATTGTAAAATTAGTTAGTGATAGTAGAGATGAAAGAGAGGAATTTGTATATTTAAGATGTATATAGAATGTCTATGTTTCTGTTTGGAGCAACATTACAAGAATATGAAAAATTTAGTGCAATTAAACATATTGACAGAGAATTTGATTTGTATTAGAAATACTAATATGAAAGCACAGCTATAGGATACATACATACATACACACACACACACACACACACACACACGCATGTGCATGTATATGCGCATGTACACATGCATGTACATATACATAGATATACATATATATTTTCATATTAGGATTGTTTAGTTCAGGTGTTTATGTAAGTATTTTACAGATCAGTTGTAGCAGTTGTCGCACCTCTCCAATTTCTGTAGAGTCTGGGTGTGTTTTACCTCGAACTACATCAGCGTACGTGAGACGCTGTAGAGGTAAAAGAGGTGGAGCTTCACTGTACGGTGGCCTCCGCCGCAGCGTATTGCTGAGGAGGGGATCCTGTCCCTGTGCACATCTGGACTCGGTCCTTGCAGGCTGTGCTTTGCTAGATTGGGATTTGTTGGACTGGGATTTGTTGACCATGGCTCTGCTGTGCTGGGTTTTCCTATGGAGTGTGTTGTGGGCTTTCCTATAGTGTGTGTTGTGAGCTTTCCTGTGGAGTGTGTTGTGGGCTTTCCTATAGTGTGTGTTGTGGGCTTTCCTGTGGTGTGTGTTGTGGGCTTTCCTATGGTGTGTGTTGTGGGCTTTCCTATAGTGTGTGTTGTGGGCTTTCCTATGGAGTGTGTTGTGGGCTTTCCTATAGTGTGTGTTGTGGGCTTTCCTGTGGAGTGTGTTGTGGGCTTTCCTATAGTGTGTGTTGTAGGCTTTCCTATGGAGTGTGTTGTGGGCTTTCCTATAGTGTGTGTTGTGGGCTTTCCTGTGGAGTGTGTTGTGGGCTTTCCTATAGTGTGTGTTGTGGGCTTTCCTGTGGTGTGTGTTGTGGGCTTTCCTATGGTGTGTGTTGTGGGCTTTCCTATAGTGTGTGTTGTGGGCTTTCCTATAGTGTGTGTTGTGGGCTTTCCTATAGTGTGTGTTGTGAGCTTTCCTGTGGTGTGTGTTGTGGGCTTTCCTGTGGTGTGTGTTGTGAGCTTTCCTATAGTGTGTGTTGTGGGCTTTCCTATGGTGTGTGTTGTGGGCTTTCCTATGGTGTGTGTTGTGAGCTTTCCTATGGTGTGTGTTGTGGGCTTTCCTGTGGTGTGTGTTGTGGGCTTTCCTGTGGTGTGTGTTGTGGGCTTTCCTATAGTGTGTGTTGTGGGCTTTCCTATAGTGTGTGTTGTGGGCTTTCCTATAGTGTGTGTTGTGAGCTTTCCTATAGTGTGTGTGTTGTGGGCTTTCCTATGGTGTGTGTGTTGTGAGCTTTCCTGTGGTGTGTGTTGTGGGCTTTCCTATAGTGTGTGTTGTGAGTTTTCCTATGGTGTGTGTTGTGAGCTTTCCTATAGTGTGTGTTGTGGGCTTTCCTATGGTGTGTGTTGTGGGCTTTCCTATAGTGTGTGTTGTGAGTTTTCCTATGGTGTGTGTTGTGGGTTTTCCTATGGTGTGTGTTGTGAGCTTTCCTATAGTGTGTGTTGTGGGCTTTCCTATAGTGTGTGTTGTGAGCTTTCCTATAGTGTGTGTTGTGAGTTTTCCTATGGTGTGTGTTGTGAGCTTTCCTATAGTGTGTGTTGTGGGCTTTCCTATGGTGTGTGTTGTGGGCTTTCCTGTGGTGTGTGTTGTGGGCTTTCCTGTGGTGTGTGTTGTGAGCTTTCCTATAGTGTGTGTTGTGAGTTTTCCTATGGTGTGTGTTGTGAGTTTTCCTATGGTGTGTGTTGTGGGCTTTCCTGTGGTGTGTGTTGTGAGCTTTCCTATAGTGTGTGTTGTGAGTTTTCCTATGGTGTGTGTTGTGAGCTTTCCTATAGTGTGTGTTGTGGGCTTTCCTATGGTGTGTGTTGTGGGCTTTCCTGTGGTGTGTGTTGTGGGCTTTCCTATAGTGTGTGTGTTGTGGGCTTTCCTATGGTGTGTGTGTTGTGAGCTTTCCTATGGTGTGTGTTGTGAGCTTTCCTATAGTGTGTGTTGTGAGCTTTCCTATAGTGTGTGTTGTGGGCTTTCCTATAGTGTGTGTTGTGAGCTTTCCTATAGTGTGTGTTGTGGGCTTTCCTATAGTGTGTGTTGTGGGCTTTCCTATAGTGTGTGTTGTGGGCTTTCCTATGGTGTGTGTTGTGAGCTTTCCTATGGTGTGTGTTGTGGGCTTTCCTATAGTGTGTGTTGTGGGCTTTCCTATAGTGTGTGTTGTGGGCTTTCCTATGGTGTGTGTTGTGGGTTTTCCTATGGTGTGTGTTGTGAGCTTTCCTGTGGTGTGTGTTGTGGGCTTTCCTATAGTGTGTGTTGTGAGTTTTCCTGTGGTGTGTGTTGTGGACTTTCCTGTGGTGTGTGTTGTGGGCTTTCCTATAATAATAATAATAAATAATAAATTTTATTTATAATGCGCCTTTCTTACACTCAAGGAGCTACAACAGTATAAAACAACAATAAAAGAAACAACTCCATAATAGCAATCACAATGACAACACAGTAACAACAATGACAACAACAACTGTAAGATTTTAACTTAAAAGCTTCACTAAAGAGATATGGTTTGAGTAACTTCTTAAAACAATCAAAAGACGGAGCATTCCTAATAGGAAGAGGCAGAGAATTCCACAACCTCGGAGCAGTACAAGAGAATGACCTCCCACCCATAGTTCTGAGTTTACAGCGAGGCTGGTACAGAGTAAGAGAACCGGCAGAGCAGAGAGACCGAGATGGTGTGGACACTGAGACCAAATTACAAATATACTCTGGGGCCAGCCCATGTACTGCTTTATAAGTTAAGATAAGAACTTTAAAATCAATGCGTGATTGAACTGGAAGCCAGTGTAGTTGAGAAAGCACAGGAGTGATATGACTGCGGGATGGTGTGTAAGTTAAAACACGAGCAGCTGAATTTTGCACATATTGCAGCCTCTTAATCAAAGTGAATTACAATAATCAAGCCTAGATGTTATAAAGGCATGAATAAGCCTTTCTGCATCAGGCATGGAGAGAAACGGTCTTATACGTGCAATATTCCGAAGATGATAAAAAGCTACTTTAGTAACATTCTTAAAATGAGTGTTAAAAGTCAGCTGTGCATCAAAAATCACACCCAAATTCCACACCTGCACAGAAGGGAGAATCTGGCAATCATCCACTGTAAGTTTAAAATTCTTACATCTGTTTACAGCAGTTGAAGTGCCAATCAATAGAACTCCAGTTTTTGAACAGTTTAACTGTAGGAAGTTCTGTTTCATCCAGGTCTGTATTTCCAGTAAACAAGCAGATAAAGTTGAAAGTGCTGATGTAACATCAGGTTGAGTACTAATGTAAATCTGGGTATCATCTGCATAGCAATGATAGCAACCTAGACCATGCTTTTGAATAATCTGCCCAAGAGGCAACATATAAATGCTAAAAAGAGTAGGACCCAATACCGACCCCTGAGGGACACCCTGCTGCAGTGGAACAGTCTGAGATCTGTTTGCACCAGAATAGACAAATTGAGTGCTTTCTGAAAGATATGATTCAAACCATTTTAAAGCTACACCAGAAAGACCAATCCACTTATGTAATCTGTTCAGTAGTATAGTGTGACAAATGGTATCGAATGCAGCACCGAGATCTAACAAAACCAAAATGCCACAAGCCCCAGAATCTGCTGCAACAAGGAGATCATTCTTTACCCTCAAAAGGGCAGTCTCCGTACTATGTCCAGACCTAAACCCTGATTGAAAAGGTTCCAGTAGTCTGCTATGATTTTGTAGCTGACCAACTACCACACGCTCAAGAACCTTAGCAACGAATGGCAAGTTTGAAAGAGGCCTATAATTAGACATGTCGGCAGTATCGCTCCTAAATTTTTTAAGAACTGGTTTAACTGCTGCTACTTTAAATGCTGGGGGAACAATCCCTGAAACAAGTGAAGTGTTGATAATCACTTTAATATGAGGAATAATAACTGGCAAACACTTCTTCAAGACACTAGTAGGAAGTGGATCAAGTACAGAAGATGAAGAATTCATTGCTGAGACCAATTCTGAAATAAAATCAGAACTAACAGCAGTAAAACTTGAAAACAGAGAAAGAGGGGGATTAAAGGGATGCAGGTCTAATAATTCAGATGAAGCAGAGACAGATGCAATAGTATTATAAATATTCTCGATTTTACACGAGAAATATTTAAGAAAATCGTTGCACTGCTCTGTGGTGAAGCAATTAACCTTAGTGATCGGTTGGGTTAGATTATTACTTGTATTAAACAATACTCGTGGATTGGAAACCCCACTACTAATAATCGTTGAATAAATCTCTGTTTTTGCAATTTTCAAAGAATTATGGTACTCAATCTGATGCTGTTCATACATAAGTTTGTGAACTGTTAGGCCAGATTTCCTATATTGTCGCTCCAACTGCCTACCAACTGCCTCAAGCTCACGAAGCTCAGGCGTATACCATGGAGAAGACCTCTTAAAAGAAACAACACGTTTCTTCACAGGGGCAAACTCATCCAAAATAGATGTAAAGGCAGCATTATATTGGTCAATGGAGGTCACAACTGGTAGTTCACCAATAGTATATATAAAAATGTCTAGGTCAATATCTCTGATTTTTCTAAAGCAAATTACATGCTCCTTGGTTGTCTGTAGAGAAGGTGAAAGCACACTAAAAGTAATAAGTTTATGATCACTTCTGCATGATACATCAGTACAATCAAGCTGGTCAATGGTCACACCTGTAGTACAAACCAAGTCTAATGTATGACCATACTTATGTGTTGGGAAATTGACATATTGAGTGAGATTAAAACACTCTAATGTTTCCATAAAACAAACAGTATTGTTGCAATTTTGATTGTCCACATGGATGTTAAAATCACCTTTCCGACCAAACTGCGTTTACCCCGGTACTACCTGTATGAAGACTCCGGCGGGATCCTCGATGAACATATTTGGGTCAGCGCAGAAGATGCAGTGATCGCAGCATTTGCAAAACACAGGTAGGAGGAGGTAGACAGTGCTGTAAGTTTAACAGTTCAGCTGGAAAGTATTTTACCATGGTGAAATCCAAGTATTCGAGGTATTTCTCGCCGTAAGCTCCAGTTAAAATCACAATAAGAAGTATAACTGAAAAGCAACGAAACAGCATGTTGCCAACAGGTTAAATCCAGCTCCAGGTGAGTTAGGAATCCAAACACAGCTGATCGTGCAACCGTGTAAAGTTCAGCAGATCATAGCCACCATATATTGCAGTCCAAGCCAACAAGACAGCTAATCGTGCAATCGCAGTATTCAAACAAAATGAACAGTGCAGTTTGATAAAAACCAGTTTCTCTTTCTATTTCTGTTTCTATTTCTGGTGGAGAAGCGGCAACCACACCGCGCCAGCGTCCTCTCACACCGGAAGAACAGGATGTTCGTTGTGAGCTATGGTGTGTGTTGTCCCAAGACTTGTGTCCCTTCTGCCTAGGTGGCTGGTGGGGTGTGTGGTAGTTAGTAGGTGGTCTGTGGTCTTTTGGTTCTGTAGATCTGATGAGCTTCTGGTTGTTTGGGTTTCTCCTGAGTACAGCATGCTTTAGATTTTTGGCAAAGATTCTGATGCCCTCTTGGTGTAGGTGTACATGGTCAAATAGATGTGCATCTGTTGTGGTTGGATGCTGTGCAATGATGGTGTTGGGGATGTTGGAGAACTCTTTGGTGATATTTTCATTGATGTTTTTGATGAGATTCCAGGAGTAATCTCTTCTGGGCAAAACTGTTGAAATGGTTATACTGGCTTTTGGGGCTCAGAGCTGGACTCAGCTACTGTTAGAGTTTTCTTCTCTTTTTCAGCTAAAATTTTCAGTTCATCAAACTCCATTTCAAATTTCATGAGACTAGCTTCTGGTCCCTGAATCATCAAGGTGCATTGTTATACAGGTTGATGTTAAATTTGGGAGTGGTGTCCATGTACAGCTGTCTCATCGCTTTATTCCCAGCCATCTTCAGGTCTTTATTAGCTGAGAGCAGGGCTGTGTGCCAGGCGTTTGGCTGCTCTGTGTAGAACAGCAAGTCCGCTTTGATGATTTTACCATTTAATATAGTAAAATCTGCTCTAAGTGTCTCAGGGAAGTCTCTTAAGATTTTAGCTTTGTATTTTTTCTTGGCACTTTCAGTATTTATGTCCTCTGGGTAGCTGATAGCGAGGGTGCTAATGCTCCGTCCCTCAGAGTTTTTAAATGTAGCCATTTCGGAACTGTCACTAACTGTCACTGCTGTGATTCTGACAAGCAGCTAATCGCTATTTCTGTCAGCAGGAAAATAATAAAATCAGTTCCTACCTGCCTTTTTCAGAGTTTTCTTTTATATATACTTTTGTAAAGTGGTTTTCTTCTCTTCTCCCAGGTTTCTTTTCTCTTCTTTTAGTCTTCTTTTAGTTGGTATCTTGTAGTGTATCTGTGGTTGATGTCTCAGTTATTGGATTAGCGTAGTATCACCTTTTTTAGTTTATTTTGGACAAAATAAACTATTAAAATTTTCAGGGTTTTTTTTATAGTTGTCCAGTGTCCTCTGGTTGTTTAGTATTAAATTGACATGTTTCTTCTCTTTCTTCTCTACTTAAGACTAACAAATTAAAAAAATTTTAGGAGCTCATGTTTTTGCTGCTGATCTCCTCTCTCACTCTCTCTCTCTCTCTCTCTCTCTCTCTCTCTGTCTCTGTCTTTCTCTCTGTCTCACTCTGTCTCTGTCTCTCACTCACTCTCTCTCTCTGTCTCTCTCTCCATCTCACTCTGTCTGTCTGTCTCTCTCTCTCTCTGTCTCTGTGTCTCTCTCTGTCTGTCTGTCTCTGTCTTTCTCTCTGTCTCTCTCTGTCTGTCTCTCTCTCTCTGTCTCTCTCTCTGTCTGTCTCTCTCTCTCTGTCTGTCTCTCTCTTTCTCTGTCTCTCTCTCTCTCTCTCTCTCTCTCTCTCTCTCTCTCTGTCTCTCTCAATTTTAAATTCAATTCAATGTGTGCTTTATTGGCACGACAAAATATTTTGTATTGCCAAAGCAACATACAACAGAGCAAGAGAAGAAGGAACTGAACAAGACATAAAGTGAAAAAACAGTAATGCAACATCATATACATTAATGATAACACAGGAACACAGGAACACAGGAAGTATTGAAGTAAGGAATTGAAGTGGGGGTTAGGGTGGATGGGGGTTATGGTGGTAGGCGGGGTTAGGGTGGGTGTTTATGGTGGAGGGTGGGGTTAGGGTGGGTGAGTGGGTGGTGGTAGGCGGGGTTAGGGTGGGTGAGCGGGTGGTGGATGGGGGTTATGGTGGTAGGAGGGGTTAGGGTGGGTGTTTATGGTGGAGGGTGGGGTTAGGGTGGGTGAGCGGGTGGTGGATGGGGGTTATGGTGGTAGGAGGGGTTAGGGTGGGTGTTTATGGAGGAGGGTGGGGTTAGGGTGGGTGAGTGGGTCGTGGTAGGCGGGGTTAGGGTGGGTGAGCGGGTGGTGGATGGGGGTTATGGTGGTAGGAGGGGTTAGGGTGGGTGTTTATGGTGGAGGGTGGGGTTAGGGTGGGTGAGTGGGTCGTGGTAGGCGGGGTTAGGGTGGGTGAGCGGGTGGGGGATGGGGGTTATGGTGGTAGGCGGGGTTAGGGTGAGTGAGTGGGTGGTGGTAGTTGGGATTAGGGTGGGTGTTTATGGTGGTAGTTTGTGTTGATTATTAACGGTGTTTGTCCAGTAAGTAATGTACTTTTCTCTCTCTGTGTTTGTGATGCGATTGGGCCGAATGGTGGTGAGTGTGAGGTCCTGAGTCTCCGTGACCTCCGCAGGTGAGAGGGAATGCTTTCTTAAAGTCTACGAAACAAGCAAAAATTTTACTTTTGTTTTGATGTACATATTTAGCAATTAGAGTGTGTAGGGTGAAGATATGGTCAGATGTGCGACATTTTGGGAGGAAACCAATTTGACATTTACGCAAGGCATCGTGTTTCATGAGGAAGTCTAAAAGTCTGGTGTTTAGAATACTGCAGAAAACCTTCCCCAAGTTGCTGTTCACACAGATGCCCCGGTAATTGTTGGGGTCTAATTTGTCACCGCTCTTATACAGGTGAAACTCGAAAAATTAGAATATCGTGCAAAAGTTCATTTATTTCAGTAATGCAACTTAAAAGGTGAAACTAATATATGAGATAGACTCATTACATGCAAAGCAAGATAGTTCAAGCTGTGATTTGTCGTAATTGAGATGATTATGGCTTACAGCTCATGAAAACCCCAAATCCACAATCTCAGAAAATTAGAATATTGTGAAAAGGTGCAATATTCTAGTCTCAAAGTGTCCCACTCTAATCAGCTAATTAAGCCATAACACCTGCAAAGGGTTCCTGAGCCTTTAAATGGTCTCTCAGTCTGGTTCAGTAGGAATCACAATCATGGGAAAGACTGCTGACCTGACAGTTGTGCAGAAAACCATCATTGACACCCTCCATAAGGAGGGAAAGCCTCAAAAGGTAATTGCAAAAGAAGTTGGATGTTCCCAAAGTGCTGTATCAAAGCACATTAATAGAAAGTTATGTGGAAGGGAAAAGTGTGGAAGAAAAAGGTGCACAAGCAGCAGGGATGACCGCAGCCTGGAGAGGATTGTCAGGAAAAGGCCATTCAAAAGTGTTGGGGACTTTCACAAGGAGTGGACTGAGGCTGGAGTCAGTGCATCAAGAGCCACCACACACAGACGGATCCTGGACATGGGCTTCAAATGTCATATTCCTCTTGTCAAGCCGCTCCTGAACAACAAACAACATCAGAAGCGTCTTACCTTTGCTAAAGAAAAAAAGAACTGGTCTGTTGCTCAGTGGTCCAAAGTCCTCTTTTCTGATGAGAGCGGGTTTTGCATCTCATTTGGAAACCAAGGACCCAGAGTCTGGAGGAAGAATGGAGAGGCACACACTACAAGATGCTTGAAGTCCAGTGTGAAGTTTCCACAGTGTGTGTTGATTTGGGGAGCCATGTCATCTGCTGGTGTTGGTCCACTGTGCTTCATTAAGTCCAGGGACAACTCAGCCATCTACCAGGAGATTTTGGAACACTTCATGCTTCCTTCCGCAGACGAGCTTTATGGGGATGCTGACTTCATTTTCCAGCAGGACTTGGCACCTGCCCACACTGCCAAAAGCACCAAAACCTGGTTCAGAGAATCTATGGGGCATTGCCAAGAGAAAGATGAGAGACATGAGACCGAACAATGCAGAAGAGCTGAAGGCCGCTATTCAAGCATCCTGGTCTTCCATAACATCTCAGCAGTGCCACAGGCTGATAGCTTCCATGCCACACCGCATTGAGGCAGTAATTGCTGCAAAAGCGGCCCAAACCAAGTACTGAGTACATATGCATGTTTATACTTTTCAGAGGTCCGATATCGTTCTATGTACAATCCTCGTTTTATTGATTGCATGTAATATTCTAATTTTCTGAGATTGTGGATTTGGGGTTTTCATGAGCTGTAAGCCATAATCATCTCAATTATGACAAATCACGGCTTGAACTATCTTGCTTTGCATGTAATGAGTCTATCTCATATATTAGTTTCACCTTTTCAGTTGCATTACTGAAATAAATGAACTTTTGCACGATATTCTAATTTTTCGAGTTTCACCTGTAGATGGGGCTGATGAGACCCTGGTTCCAGATCTCAGGGAAATAACCCACACACAGAACAAAATTGAACAGTTTTAGGACGGCCATTTTGAAGTTGTGGTCTGAGTGTTTCAGCATCTCGTTCGCGATGCCGTCTACACCACAGGCTTTCTTGGACTCTAGCACAACAAGCTTTTCTTCCAATTCTTTCATTGTGATTGGAAAATCTAAAGGGTTTTGATTTTCTTTAATTGACCTTTCCAAATCTTCTAATTTTTTTATTATTTCACTTTGATCAGAATTCTGAATTGTGGTAGAGCTGTGAAGTTCCTGGAAATGATTCTTCCACAGCTCTGCTTTTTGTAGTGCTAGATCTTCTTGATTTGGTTTGTATAGTAATTTCCATTTATTCCACAATTTGTTTGAGTTGATTGACCTTTCAATTTCTTGGAGCTGGCTCTGCAAAAACTGTTCTTTTTTTCTTTTGAGTGTGGATTTATATTGTCTTAGTGTCTCACAGTACTGAAGGCGTAGATCTTGGTTATCTGGTTGTCTGTGTTTTTGGTTGGATAATTGTCTAAGTTTTTTCCTCAGTCTTACAGTCTGAATCAAACCAACTATTAGTGTCCAGTTTCTTTTTCTTAATTTTGATTTGTGCCAATTTGCCTTTTTGTGCTGTTTTGTAGAATATTGAATTTAGATCTCTCACTGCCTGATTGACGCCTGCTGCATTTTTAGCGTATTCTTGTGTTTGGAATGAAAGTAGGAGAGATTGTATTTCTGTATGTTTAATTGCTTTGGTGTAATCATTTAAGGAGTTATCTGTCCATCTGAATGATATTATTTTGCTCATTTGACACAGTGTCCTGATTGTTTTGTTCGTTATTTCAGACTGTTTGATATACAGGGTAATTTGGCTGTGGTCTGAGAAGGGAGTTAATGGTTTGACTGTGAATGATCTCAAAGAGGAAAGGTCTAGATCAGTGATTGCGTAGTCTACTGTGCTGTTACCAAGAGCTGAGCTGTAGGTGTACCTTCCGAATGAGTCCCCGCGTAGCCTTCCATTGACGATGTACAGGCCCAGACTCCGACAGAGCTGCAGCAGCTGCTTTCCATGGCTGTTTGTCACTTTATCAGAGTTCTGTCTGATGGGGTGGGAAGGAAAAGTCACACTATTTCCAAAGATGTGACGGTCACCGTGTGTATCAGTGGAGTCTGATTCTACGCCAGTTCAACAGTTTAGATCACCCAGAATCAGCACATTTCCCTGGGCCTGGAAATGGCTGATTTCTTTTTCCATGTTGTGAAAGGTTTCTTCTTGGAAGTAGTGGGACTCGAGAGGGGGGATGTAAATGGCACACAGGAAGACAGGTTGTGATGTTGATATGATGCCTTTGTTGATTTTCAGCCATAGCCATTTCTCTTTTTTAATTAATTCTATGGACAGGTCAGATTTAATCCAGATTAGCATTCCTCCCGAGTCTCTGCCTTGGGTGACTGTTTTGAGTTTGACAGATGGTAACACTATCTCTCTGTATCCTGAGGGACAACCGGTGGACTCATCACCTCTACACCATGTTTCTTGTAAGATGATGACATTCAATTCTTGAATTTCTCTCATGAAATCGTAATTTCTACTTTTTTGGCCAAAAGCTGAGGAGCTCAGACCTTGAATGTTCCACGTTGAAATGCAAAAGGATTTCATCTCAAAAAACTGCTAAGAAAATCTAATAAACAGAACTAAGGGTTTGTTTGCCATTCTGAGAAAAGAGAAAGATCCAAAGCACATAAACAATGCAACAGTGAATAATTAGTTAAATTGGGTTTGAACATCCGTTACACTTTTTTTTTTCTTTTCTTTTGTAAGGGTCCTTACACTGAGTTCATGGGTCTTTTTTTTTCCCATTACTGTGATAGTAAGCGTGAGCAGATGATTCTCAGCATGTGGTGGATGTCCTGGAGTTCAGTGTTGGCTCGGTTTGCTCCTCCATTGAGAGCCTGGGCGTAGCCTGGCTGCGGAGGGGTCTGGCGTGGAGAGGGGTGCGGTGCTGGAGGGTATTCTGCAGGTGCTGTGGGGTTTTTGTAGGGTAGTCTCTGTCTGGGTGGCTCCTTCCAGGGTCCTGTAGCTCTGGCTGGGGTTCTGGATGAGGCGCTAAAAGGGGTTCTGGATGAGGAGCTGGCTGGGGTTCTGAGTGAGGCGCTGTTCTCTGATGTGCGTCTCATTTGATTGGCTGGGCTGGGGCTCGTCAGGTTCCTCCTGGGGCTCGTCAGGTTCCTCCTGGGGCTCGTCAGGTTCCTCCTGGGGCTCGTCAGGTTCCTCCTGGGGCTCGTCAGGTTGTTGCGATTTAGAGCAACATCTTTGAGTCTCTTTGCTAGGACATGCACCATGTTCTTGTATAGGTGAACATGATCATACAGGCAGTTAGTGTCCAGCTCTGGGTGGTGGGCCAGGTGGATATTGGGCAGTAGGGCGCAGTGTCTGGAGATGCTGGCGTTTATTTTGTTGATTGTGTGAGGATGGAAATCTTTCCTTTGGAGCAGAGTTGAAAAGATGATTTTAGAGTTGGGGAAAGTATGTCTTGCTTTCTCCAGAACAGCTTTCATCGAGTCGCTCACCCTGTCCTGCTGGTTTCGAAGATCATTGGTGCCCGTGTGAATTATGATGTGGCTGGGCCGACCGAGCTGCGACTCTGTCAGGAGCTCCAAGGCTTTCTCAGTGTTGGGACACCAGAGTTTAACAGCTCGATGTCGGGGGAAAAGTTTCTTTATATCAATGAATTTCCCATTTGAATCAATGAGTAACACTATTTCAGGCCCCTCTGCGCTGACTGGCGTTGGGCTGCTGTCGGGTGGGTGATGGATCTGCTGTGAGTGTGAGTGCACAGCTTGCTGTTTAAGCATGGTTTCTCTGAGCTGCACTAGCTCTATCTCCAGCTTCGTGAAGTGCTCCTGGAGCAGAGCGATAGGTGTGCGAGACAGGTGTGTGTGGTCTTGGACAGGGAACCCCTGTGTCTCAGTCTCTGCAGGTGCGGCGTTAAGAAGCGGTGCGTTCTGTGGCCTCTGTTCAGTTGACAGATTCTCATTTGTTAAGACTTTATTTTGCTTCATAATTGCACGTATGACACTGTAATCAGCCTGGAAGGCCTTCAGGTTTCCCTGCACAGTGACTGTGCCGTTTTTATAAATGTTGACAGTTATCATTGTGCTGTCAGGGTCCTGTGAGTCTCTGATTCTCACTTTCCATCCGTTGCAGATGCCCTCTTTCTTCACTGAGGGATAGTGGCTGATTACAGCTTTATGCCAGGCGTTGGGATTGTCAGAGAAGAAGATGAGGTTACTGACTTCTCCGGTTTTATACAGATCTGCGAACAGTGTTTCTGGACTGTCCTTAAGCAGCTTCTGTTTGAAGAGTTTTCTTGCGGATTCAGCTTTGACGTCGGGGGGGTACTGTATGGGCACACAGTCTGTGGGGAGTGGGGGGGTCATTTGCATAGGGCAGTGGGGTGACTGCAGCGGCTCCTCTGATTGGTTCATCGTCTCGGGGTCATTTGAATTGATACATTGCAGTTCAGCAGAGTCTTGGCTAGTCATGACTTTAGCTTTTTAGCATTTAGCCTTTGGATTTTTTAAAAAATGATTGAAATAATCACTTAACTTTTCCTTTCTTTGGAGAAAAAAAATAAATAATAATAATAACAATAAAACTGCAGATTGTCCAGTACAGTTTTACTCACTGTTTCTCCACAGTTAATTGTTGGATCTTGTCTTGTTTTCAGTTTGCCTCCAATTTTTCTGCTTAGCGTCTGTTGCTGCTGCAGTCTGATCCTCTGCGCTGAATAATCACTTTTTAAACAAAAATATTACGTTTTCTGTTTTTTGTTGGTTTTTTTTTTTTTTGCATCAAAGTCCTGATTTGTATGTGATATTCTACTGATTTTGTTGATGGTCTGACTTAACTCTCATCTCAAAACAGCAAACAAAGAAGAAAAATCTAAGAGCTCATGTAGTTCATGTCGTTCTCACATGTAGTTCTCTCTCTCTCTCTGTCTGTGTCTCTCTCTGTCTCTCTCTCTCTCTGTCTGTCTCTGTCTTTCTCTCTCTCTGTCTCGCTCTCTCTGTCTCGCTCTCTCTGTCTCTGTCTCTCTCTCTGTCTCTCTCTCTGTCTCTCTCTCTCTGTCTCTGTCTCTCTCTGTCTCTCTGTCTCTGTCTCTGTCTCTCTCTCTGTCTCTCTCTCTCTGTCTCTGTCTCTCTCTCTGTCTCGCTGTCTTTCTCTCTGTCTCACTCTGTCTCTCGCTCTCTCTCTCTGTCTCTCTCAATTCAATTCAATTCAGATGAGCTTTATTGGCATGACTGTGTAACATCACAATGTTGCCAAAGCAATAAATATATTATACAGAAATACAGATAAATAAAATCTAGGGGAAACACATATACATGTCCATATTATACATGTAGGTTAAAATAAATAAATAAATACAGAGAGCAGTTATAGATGGAAAGGAGGGATTAGCCTTTTTCTCTTGTTTGATGGCAGGAGGATACATACTGCACTGCCAGGTGGATCCACTTTTCCTTTTCTCCCAGAATATAACGGAGTTTGTCTAAGTTGCTTGTTTGCTTGAATTCAGGTGAGACTAGAGTTATTTGGTTGAAATAAGCGTCTCTAATGTTTTGATATTTGCTGCACTGCGTGAGGAAGTGTAGCTCGTCCTCTATGGCTCCATCTGTGGAGTGAGGACACAGTCTGAGCTCTCGGGCTCTCCGGTCGTGTGTGTGTGTGTGTGTGTGTGTGTGTGTGTGTGTGTCGGCCCGTCTCTACACTCAGACTGTGCTCACTCAGACCATACTTCGTCAGAAACTTTCTCTGACCATAGTCTTTCATTTTGATCAAGTAAGGTGCCAATTTATAATCTGATTTTATACTGTGGAAGTAAGTTAATTTCTTTACTTGAGCTACTTTGTGCTGCCAATCATGAATGTATTCTTCCTGGGGTATTTTTTCTGTTTCTTTAATTTTTGAATACTTAAACTGAATTGTTGAACTGAGTTGATGTTTTTCTATTAGATAGTGCATGGGGTCGCTCTCTGGGTGTTTTCTCCTGTAAGTGGAGGCGCTGTGATGGTAGCTATCTGTCGGCGTGTCTGAAAGATGGAACCAGAACTTCGCTGTTCTCTTCTGGATTTCTGCTAGGAGGGGGAACCTGCCCAGTTCTGCCCTGCAGCCGAGACTAGGGGCGTTTCTGTGGATTCCCAAGATGTTTTTGCAGAATTCAAGGTGGAACATTTCAACAGGGTTTTTGTCCCATGATTCGTAGTTTAGTTTAAATTTGGGGCCCCAGATTTCACAGCCGTACAGAAGAATGGGTTTGATGATGCTATCGAAGATTTTCAGCCACAGTTTAATGGGTGGGTTGAATTTGAACAGAGGTTTTCTTATACTGTAGAAAGCCCTGCGTGCCTTATCCGTCAGATCTTTTATTGCAGTATTGAACTGTCCAGAGGCTGAGATTGTCAGACCCAAATAATTATAACAGGTGACATGATTAAGAATTGTTCCTCCAATTGTGAACTCATATTTTTTGTCAGCAAGACGAGGCTTTTTCTGAAAGATCATGATTTTAGACTTCTCCATGTTTATTGGTAAGGCCCAATCATTACTGTACTTTTCCAAAATGGAGAGACTTTGGTGTAGCCCTTCTTCATGAGGTGACAAGAGCAGAAGATCATCTGCATACAGGAGACATTTGATTTCTCTGCCCTCAAGGGTGAGACCAGGACAAGAGGACTTATCAAGTGCTGATGCCAGTTCATTAATATAGATATTAAAAAGAGTCGGGCTGAGGTTGCAGCCTTGACGGACTCCTTTAGTCTGAGCGAAATAATCAGTCTGTTTGTCATTGATCTTGCCACAGCATTTGTACACATCGTATATGTCCTTTATGATGTCATATGTCCTTCCTCCTATTCCATTTTGAAAAATTTTTAGGAAAAGTCCATTTTGTCATACCAAATCGAAGGCTTTTTGGAAATCAATGAAGCAGCCAAATATTTTTCCTTGTTTTGTCTGCTGAACGTATTTTAGTATGAGTGTGTGGAGTGTGTAAATGTGATCTGATGTTCTCTGTTTAGGCATAAATCCAATTTGACAGCTGTTTAGAATTTTGTGTTCTTGAATGAACTGAACTAATCGGTCATTAATAATAGAGCAGAATAGTTCCCTATCAAAAGCTACTCTCGATGCTGCGTTTCAATAACGCTTATGAGAACATTCTTTGTTCGACCGGTTGTGAAGCAAGTGTGCCAAACACACGAAGAATTGGCTTAAATAACCTCGGTGGGTGACGTCATTTGATTACGTGCACCTGCAGGTTATAAATAGACGTGAAACGGACATACCCTCAGGTTTGTTTGTCTTCAGTGACCGCATTGTGTGTGTGTGTGTGCCCGCGTAGATTACAGCGTTGTTTCTTTGTTTAAAAAAAAAAAAAGAAAGAAAGAACGAATAAAATAGGAAATCATGTCTAGTTCGTCGGTGAGGATGCTTGCCACCATGTGTTCAAGTAATCCCTGACGACGATCCGCATGATTATTGCTTGGAGTGTCTCGGGGAAGAGCACGCAGCTTGTGCCCTCGAGGATGCTGAGTGTGAGCACTGTGAGTTGCTTCCTATCGGAGTGATCCGCTCGAGGCTCGCTTTCTTTCAGGAGGGGCGAGCCTCTGCGTCCGCGTTGAGATCGTGGGGCTCGCGTGTCGAACTCGCTGAGAGACGAGGAGCGCGCAAGCCTCCTCTCTCTCGCGTGCTCTCCCCAGATCGCTATGTCTCCGCCCTCGCTGCTGAAGCGCGCCCCGGCGCTTCTTCAGAGCGAGCCGAGGACGCGGGTTCTCTTGCTTCTGCCGAAATGGAAACGGAGGGCACCGCCTCTGAGCGTTCCTCACGCGATGACAGAGCGTTTGAGGAACCGCTGGAGGTGGTGATTAACGCTGTGGCCAGGCTTAAATTGGACTGGCCACAAGAGCAAGAGAACCCCAGGCACTCCAAGTTGGATGACAGATTTCTGTCGGGTGGCCAGGGGGAGAGATCCCAACATCGATCTCTCCCTTTTTTCCCAGATCTCCATGACGAGTTGTCTCGTTCGTGGAGTAAGCCATACTCCTCGCGCATATTTGTATCCACGACGCCGATTTAGTCCACTATCGTGGGTGCTAAGGCGCAGGGGTATGTAATGATGCCTCAGGTGGAAGAGACGCTCGCGGGCTATCTCTCCCCTGGGAATTCATCGTCACTTAAGAAGCAAACCCTCCCCACCATGCCTTGCAGATTAACATCCTCGCTGGTGGGGAAGGCGTTTCAAGCAGCGGGTCAGGCTGGTGCTGCCCTTGCAGGCGTACCAGGCTGACCTGCTGAAAGACCTGAGCACAGGTGGGAGCATTAGTGAGGGGGCGTTTTCAGAGCTGCGCCGAGCCACGGATCTGTCTCTTCGTGCAACCAAGCAGACGGCCCGCGCCATTGGCCGTTCTATGGCTGCTATGGTTGCCACGGAGAGACACCTGTGGCTCAACCTCACGGGCATCAAGGACAGGGACAAGATGTTCCTCCTTGATGCCCCTGTGTCGCCTTCTGGCCTATTTGGCGACTCCATGAATACGGTCATCAGTAGGTTCCGGGAAGCCATAAGACACGTGGAGGCTTTTGATAAGTTGCTCAGGCGTCGGGGCTGCAAGAGGCCCAGCAAGAGGCCGGATCTGAGGACAATCATTTCGTCCAAGAGGAAGAAGTCCTGAGGGTCAACCACCCGGGACCGTGGGGGTGTGAGAGTAGAGGCTCCTTCCTGGCACCCTCAGGGGTGGAATTCAGTTGGAATGTTACGTGTTCGGTTGCCTCCTGCCACGTTTCAGGACGCCGGACATCTAACATCCCCCCGACAGAGCCAAGTGTCAAAACTAGTGCCCCTTTCAGAGAAACTGGCAGCGTGGAAGCTACTGCCAAATATCTCTCCATGGGTAGAAAAGACTGTAGGGAAAGGCTACAGGCTTCAGTTTGCATATCGTCCTCCGCATTTCAACGGCGTGGTCTCCACTTCCATGAAACCAGAACTAGCGCATTTGTTGACACAGGAATTGCAAGCTTTGCTGGACAAAGGGGCCATAGAATTTGTTCCCCTGCCAGACAGAGAGTCAGGCTATTACAGCCGGTATTTTCTGGTTCCCAAGAAAGATGGGGGTTGCGTCCAATTTTAGATCTTCGCGGGTTGAACCGCTACCTCAGAACATACAAGTACAAAATGTTGACAATCAGGACGATTGTGTCTCAGATCCAATCAGGCGACTGGTTCATGACGATCGATCTCAAGGACGCATATTTTCACATAGAGATCTTGCCACAACACAGGAAGTTCCTGAGGTTCGCTTTCGGGGGCGAAGCTTACCAGTATCAGGTTCTTCCATTCGGCCTAGCCTTGCCGCCCCGCACATACACAAAATGCATGGATGCAGCTCTGGCTCCTCTACGACTCCAGGGCATCCGCATTTTAAATTACATAGACGACTGGCTGATTTTGGCTCAGTCTCAGGAGCTAGCGCTTTGACATCTGGATGTCGTCCTGGCTCATCTCGGTTCTCTGGGGTTGAGACTCAACGCCAAGAAAAGCGTTCTCTCTCCTGCTCAGAGTACAACGTATTTGGGGGTCGTATGGGATTCGATCACGATGCAGGCACAGATGTCTCCTGCACGCGTCGAGTCCATTCTAAACACCCTAAAGAACATCAAGCTAGGCCAGAAAGTTACAGTTCATTACTTTCAAAGGGTTCTAGGTCTCATGGCAGCTGCATCCACTGTGATTTTGACCTTTGGGCCTCCTGCATATGAGATCGTTTCAGTTGTGGCTCAGAGCCAGGGGATTTCATCCAAGGGCCAATCCCCAGAGGCAAATGATGGTTACGCGCCAGGGGCTTCGTACACTATCTATGTGGTTCAGACCCCGGTTTCTGACTTTGGGTCCCACTCTAGGCACGTGTTGTCGTCACAAGATGCTAACGACAGACGCTTCCCTCACGGGTTGGGGTGCGGTCTTAGATGGCCGTCCAGCCCAGCGGATCTGGAGAGGTCATCTTCTCGACTGGCACATCAATTGCCTCGAAATGATGGCTCTATTTCTGGCCCTGAAATACTTCCTCCAGCAGTTAAGAGGCTACCATGTCCTAGTGCGGGTGGACAACACTGCGGTAGTCTCTTACATAAATCGCCAAGGCGGACTGCGTTCGCGCCGTCTGAACAGGCTAGCGCAGAAGGTTCTGCTTTGGGCACAGGACAAGTTCCTGTCCCTCAGGGCGATTTACATCCCCGGGCATATGAACGTGGGAGCAGACTTGCTGTCCAGACAAGCTGTGACCCACGGGGAATGGAAACTCCACCCCGAAGTAGTCAGTCAAATCTGGGAAAGATTTTACGAAGCAGAGGTGGACCTCTTTGCTTCACAGGAGACAGCACAATGTCCCCTCTACGTCTCTCTGACTCCTCCAGCTCCCCTGGGTCTGGACGCCATGGTCCATACGTGGCCCAGACTGTGTCTTTACGTATTTCCCCTGATCGCTCTGCTCCCGGGAGTCCTGGCCAAGGTCCGTCAACAAGGGTTTCGCCTCTTACTGATAGCGCCCCGTTGGCCGACCAGAGTGTGGTTCTCAGATCTAATATCCATCCTCGACGGCTCACCGTGGGCGATTCCGGTCAGGAGGGATCTTCTCTCTCAGGCACAGGGGACAGTGTTTCATCCCCGGCCCGAGCCCTGGAACCTTCATGTCTGGCCCCTGAGGGGGACCAACTAAGAGATGCTGGGCTTCCAGCCGATGTAGTAGAGACTATTCTAAGTGCTACGGCTCCCTCCACTAGGAGATGTTATGCCCTCAGATGGTGTGTTTTCGAAAGTTGATGTAAGGAACACCAGGCAGACCCAGTTCAGGTTTCTGACCCTAAAGATGGTTTTTCTAATGGCTGTTACTTCTCTGAAGAGAATTGTGGATTTGCAGGCTCTGTCAGTCTCACCATCCTGCCTAGACTTTGCCCATGGGCTGGTCAAATCTATTTTGCATCCTCACCCTAATTATCTTCCGAAGGTTCCATTCTCGACCATACATCCAGTCATTCTTGAAGCCTTCATGACACCGGAGCAAGAAAGACTTCACTTACTATGTCCAGTATGTGCTCTTCAGATTTACATCCACCGCACTAGCCAGTGGCGTAAGTCGGAGCAGCTTTTCATATGCTATGGGGGCCGCAACCAGGGGGCGGCTGCCACTAAGCAATTGCCCTAGCCTACGAGGCGCATGGTCAAGCTTCGCCTCTAGGAGTAAGGGCCCATTCAACGAGGGGGGTTGCATCTTCTAGGGCTTTGGCAAGAGGTGTCCCCTTGCAGCAAGTATGTGATGCGGCAGGCTGGTCCTCTCCCAACATCCCAGAGTCATGTCTGAGACCCCTTCAATGCATGTGTGCACAAACTACACAACCTTGAGGGGTCCAGACACTTCCAGTGCGGCAGCGTTGGTATTCTCGTTCCCATAAGCGTTATTGAAACGCAGCATCGAGAGTAGCTTTTGATAGGGAACGTCTCTGGTTACTTAACTGTAACCCTGCTCCCTGAAAAAGTGGGAACGAGATGCTGCGCCTCAATGCCGCAGTATTGGCGTGACTGGGCGTCTCTTCAGACAAGGTTTAACCTGAGGGTATGTTTGTTGATATGTGGCTCGTATTTGTTGGTTTGCAGGGTCTCTGTGTTTTTTATTTGATAATGATCGTAATTCTTTTCTTAGTTTTTGGCATTCTTTATCAAACCAACCAGCTTTAGCATTTTTTTTTTTTTTTTTACATCTGTAATGTTTTCTTTTTCTCAGGGCTTTTCTGACCACTGTAGAGAAAATTGTAGTTAATTGTTCTGTTGCTAAATTGATCATTTTCTTCTCTTCACTAAATGAAGTCAGTAGAAATGAGGCTATCATGTTCTCAACTTGGGTGCTGTGGAGCGCAGCTTCATACTGGGCAGGACTGTCTTTACTCCTTATAAATTTGGGGGGGAGTGGGTATAGTTTAACTTTCTGTTCTGAAGATGGCACAATATTCACTGCCCTGTTGAGACTGAGGACTATGTGACTGTGGTCTGATAACGGTAGCTGAGGCATCACTGTGAAATAATTGATTTTACTTTGGTCTAGATCTGTAATGGCGTAATCTACTGTGCTGCTGCCCAGATAGAAGCAGCAGGTGAGTCGACCCAGAGAGTCACCCTTTACTCTGCCATTAACTATGTATAGACCCAGGCTTTTGCAGAGCTGCAGGACTTGCTTTCCATGTCTGTTTACTGTGTTGTCATAATTCTGTCGTGCTTTAGTAAAACGTTTTTGTTGGTACATATGTGAACTGTTAATATATTTGTCTCGATCTGAACTAATGTAGTCCGCTTCTCTCCCTGTTCTAGCGTTCAGATCTCCCATTAACAAAACTGGGCCTAGAGACTGAAAGTATATGATCTCTGACTGTAAGGTTGAGAAGATATCTTCATTATAATAAGGCTACTCATATGGGGGGATGTATGTGGCACATAGGTACAGGTCCTCATCTGAACACAAAAGCTCTTTTTTAAGTTTTATCCAAATATGTGTTTTGCCTTTTTTCACAGGCTGAATATAATGCCACAGATGGTCTTTGAACCAAACTATGATTCCTCCTGAATCTCTTCCGTTTTTAACATTAGGCTGTTTGATTGATGGTATACGGAGCTCTCTGTAGTTTGGAGGAGTGTAGCATTTGGAGTCTAAACGACTCCATGTCTCAAGTAATATAATTATATCTGAACTATATACAATATTAACAAAATCAGAGTTAGTAATTTTCTCCCCAAAAGCTGAAGAGAACATCCCTTGAATATTATAACATGTTATTTTAAATGATGACATTGAGTATTATTGTAATTACCAGTATAATGTATGAGTTCATGACACAATCATGTAAAAATATAGATTAATCAATTAAAAAGGTAGTATAGAGAATATATAGAAATACAGTGAGTTTATCCATTTTATAAATGTTACGTTTAAAAATGAATAAGTAAATAAGCAAAATAAATAAGTTAATAAATAAATGAATAACAAGTCATTAAGAAATAATGATCATTCTTGACTATAGATCCATTGTGTACTTAAGCTAATAGATTGTCACATATAATTTTCAGCATGTTTTTTATCTGGATAAGGTCACTTGAGTCTGATCTACCTCGTCGTGCCACTACAGCGGCGTAGCTGTTCCTCTGACTGTCAGGAAGCTGCCCAACTCTCTCCTCCCGGTCCGCATGTGCTTTCTGAGGGCTGTTCAGGGTTGTTGCCTTGATTGATGGTTTTTGCAAACAGTCTCATGCCCTCTCGGTGGATGTGGATATGGTCGTAGAGATGCTGATGTGTGATATGCTGATGGATGGCTATGTGAACATTCGGTACTGGAGCGCAGATATTAGCTATCTCCACGTTGATGGTGTTGGTGATCCTTTGTGGTACGTCTCTGCGAGGTAGAAGGGTTGAGATGATGATTTTGGCTCTGGGGTAGATCCTGCTAGCTATTCTCACCACGTTGGACAGGGCTTTTTTTTCTCTCTCTCTGTCTCTCTCTCTGTCTCTCTCTCTCTGTCTGTCTCTGTCACACTCTCGCTCTCTCTCTCTCTGAAGGTGTCTATGTTTATGGAAGAAGTGGAGAGTGTCAGATGCTGTTTGTGGATTACAGCTCTGCCTTTAACACCATCGTCCCTTCACACCTCTGCAAAAAGCTCCAGGATCTGGGACTGAACTCCTCCATCTGCCTCTGGTTCCTGGATTTCCTGACCGGACGCCCCCAGGTGGTCAGGATGGGAAATCACACCTCCTCCATGCTCACCCTCAGCACTGGAGCTCCTCAGGGCTGCCTCCTCAGCCCCCTGCTGTACTCCCTCTACACCAGTGACTGCACGGTCACACACAGCTCCAACAGGCTGGTGAAGTTCACCGACGACACAGTGGTGGTAGGCCTCATCACCAACAATGACGAGAAGGCCCACTAGTGAATATAAGTGAATATCCTCTCCACATGGTGTCGGAATAACAATCTCTCCCTGAACGTCACCAAGACTAAGGAGATGATTATTGACTACGGGAAGAAGCAGGTGAGGAACTACAGCCCGCTGTTGATCAGTGGGGCCACGGTCGAGAGGGTCCATCTCATAGAAGACCTGTCATGGACTACACACACATACAGCTTGGTGACAAGAGCGCACCAGCATCTCTACCATCTACAACTTCTGGCCAGGTTCAAGGTCTCTCACACTGCTTTCTACACTGGGGCTGTGGAGAGTCTTCTCACCGGAAACATCACCACCACGGCCAAGGACCAGAATGTACTGTCCAGAGTGGTGAGGGCAGCGGAGAAGACCATCAGGACTTCTCTCCCCTGCATCGCACACATCTACAACCAGTGATGCAGGACCAGGGCCAGGAGGATCATAAAAGACTCTCACCACCCTGGGAACAGTCTCTTCTCAGTGCTCCCATCAGGAAAGAGCTACTGGATCCCGAGGACCAACAAAGACAGACTCAGTTTCTACCCTCAGGCAACAAGGACACATGAGAGAGTCTGCTATTCCTACCTCACACACACACACACACACAGTTTGCACTATAGGAAAAACAACTTTTTTGCACACTATATAGTATCTCTATACACTGTACAGCTCTGTATATTGACTTTTTATTAAACATAATCTATTTATATATTTATATTCTATATCCATTACATTCCTCTACAGGCTGCTAAATTTTTATTGTATAAGCTACTGGATTTTATTATATAGACTCACTGATTCTTGAGATAAGGGACAAAACGTGTCCTACATACAAAAGTCTTTTCTATGTTAAAAATTAAGAAATTCATAAAACTAAGAATACATGAAAAGTTAAATCTAAATGAAATCTGTACACTCAGGGCTTTCATTGCTTATATTTTTAAATAATTTCATTAGAATTCTTTTAAATGCATGCTCGATAATTTAAGCTGTCCTCGGCAAGACTGCCAAACAAAGTGTTTAAAAAAAGAAATTCATAAATATAAATTTAAAATGAAAGACAGAGATCTGTAAGATATCAAACAATACATCAAGTAAATCTTTTGCAGTAAATATTTTCCACAAAAAAAAACCTGCCTGTGAAACTCCTTCATATTTTAATAATCCTGAATAAATCAGGCAATGTCATGGTCAGCTATAACTCTGAGGACCCCTTTCCCACTTCCTGCTCATTGGGATGCAACAGTAGGACACATGGTCTGGTAAGTTTGATATTTTTTATATTTTAAACAGACAATGTTTAAGTCTCTTCCCATTGTGATCATTTCTGTCAATCATTGTGGGATAAATTTCAGCATTTTAGTTTTGTTTATTGAGGAAGCTGCAACTGAGGACAAAAACAAAATGGCTCCACTGTACAACACATGGATAAGATGGAAACATATTCAGTTTAGTCACCTCCGTCACACGTCAACTCCATCAGGGTTTATGTGTGACGGAGTTGACTTGCAAGCTGGCGGAGTTGACAGATGCTCACACAAACTCTTTCTATAGTGATATAATATCATTCTCAATCTGGGGAATTATTCTAATGTTGTTTCATGTTTTAATGACATGGATATTTGACCTGATTTACATACCTTGTAGGCATAACATCTACTACACACACACACACACACACACACACACACACACTGGGCTGTATAGTTTCAAAGTGAGCTTCTCTAGGTTTTTAATAAGATTTCTGATATTTATTGATTTGATGTGTACAATAGGCAAGCATGGCTAGAAACAATCTGTCAGTGAGGAGCAAAGAAGGAGAAATAGGGAGTATCAAAGAAAGAGAAGAGAGAAATTAAACAGAGATCCAGAAAGCAGAAGGGAGATTCTAGAGAAGGAAAGACAAAGGTGGAAGAAGAGGGTTCAAGACAAAAAGTGAGAGAAATGGTTGAATTGGACGATCGGGAGCAGAGGTATCGGAGAAGATATTGGAAAAACTAGGAAAAGGTATTCGAGGGAAGTAAAAGCTTTGAAAGAAAAAATCAGGAAGTTAACAAAAGTATGAAATCCACTGAGGAAGCAAAAATGGTGAAGAAAGAAGGCTCAGAAAATCAAATCAAATGGCAAACAAAAGAGAAGAAAGAAAAAACGCAGTAGACTCCCCACAGACAGGAACTGAAAAGATGGTATCAGGAAGCTGACTTAGGAATCCTAATATAAAGAGTCTCGCTGTTCCACAACGTTCTCTGCCGAGAACTTCAGATGAAGAAACAAACTCCTGTGTCACGGAGACAGTCAACTGACAAGGCAACTTGTGGACCACTGACATCCTCAGGCAAGATCCTGAAGAAGTGTCGCGTTCTTCATAGGATTCACCAGTTTGGTTTGACTTACAAGTTAGTGAGAGAAAAGAAACAGACAGCACATAAAAATCCCAACATTTCTGCAGGGTATCAGTCAGACTGTTCAGGAGTTCTTTGTGAATTCTTCTCGCATGACAACAGACAAAACTCACACGATGACAAGAAACAGGATTAAACATCAGCCAATGATCCTGAATGTCTCCATGATTAACCTCCACAGTGATTTCATCAAGAGGAACCCAACTGTGAAGCTCAGTTACTCTTCCTTCTGTGCTCTGCTACCCTTCTGTGTTACAGCACCAAAGATATCTGATAGGAAGACGTGTCTGTGTCACTATCCTGAACATGCATGCTTAATGCTTCAGGTTCTTAGACCATCAGGTGTTGTGATCTTCACTAAACCAGAGGACAGCTTTCAATTCATTTGTTGCTCTCCAGCAAGTGAGGCCTGCCTTCTTCACACATGTTTACGGCGCTTAAACAAACACTCTGCTCTGACCGCAGAACAAGGTGGAGTCCGTGCTGAATGGAGGCAGTGGGAGAGAGTACAAGAAGAAACAGCTAATGGGATCAACTTCAACATGTAACTTGATTTGCACAGCGGGAGTCTTTCAGAGCTGCTCCATCTATAAGAGGAGAAACTGAGAAGTGAGACCACAACACTTGTGTTTGGTTCACAATCCATCAGAAGCACACAGGAAGTTGATTGAGACTTGCAGTGAGAACACAGTCATCATACACGTTGACTTTTCAGAATCCTGGAAGTGTAGGTGCTCCTCTGAAATTCAAGCTTGCCATTTCGCTCAAAATTTGCCGCAGTTGAATCTTCATACCGGAGTGTATTCCACCGAGATTTTTGCACAGAGTCAAAGAGACAAGATGCTGCAGCAATTTGGACACACATGGACCCGGTCCAAAAGATGTTCGGGCAAAATTTCCATTGCTTACCACTGTGCACTTTTGGTCAAATGGTCCCAGGAAGCATTTTAAAAATAAGAAGAATGTCTTTCTCCTTTCTGATGTACCACCAAAAATAGGCTTCAACAGAGCAACATGGAACTATTTCCCAGCATCCCACAGCAAGGCTGCTCCAGATGGCATTGGGGGAACGGTGAAACCAACAGCGGAACGATTGGTTCTGCCAGGGAATGAGGTAACAGATGGAAAACAGTTTTATGAGAAGATCTCAAAAAGTCTGAAAGGTGTTCAGCTCTATTCCATTGAGGAAGAAGACATGAAAAAATATGATGCACTTCTCACACAACCACTCAAACATCAACGAGAAAAATACACCAGGTCCTCCCGCATCAAAATAGTGTCCGCTACAGACAACTGTCATGTTTCTGCAGAGAGCCACTGGACTGCCAGTGTTTCACCCCGGCTGATTTCTATTTACTCGGCTGCACAGGGGTACAGCAGACTGATGCAAGGGCCAGAAAGAAAGGTCCTTTAGCCATACTGATGGAGGAGATGGAGAAGGAAACGGAGGAGATGGAAGAAGCAGAAGAGTTGATGGAGGAGGAGATGGAAGAGCAGCTGCTGAAAGGTCCTGAAGGTATCATTCCACACATTGCTCTTGACAGCACTGAGGAAGGAGACTGGCTTGCAGTGGTGTACGATGACCACTGGTGGCTAGCAAAGGCCGTCCATGTGGACACTGAGCACCAGGATGTAAAAGTGGAGTTTCTGCACCCTCGTGGTCCAGCAGCAAATGCTCACCCAAAACATGGTAGGAGGGATGTCTGTTTCTGTCCAATCAACGACGTTGTATTGGAGCTAACGGGGAAGGCATCTCCACTCCAATCAAGCCGTACACAGCAGCTCTACAGCACAGCTCCTGATGTAATGGACTTCACAGAGAGCCGACATGTCCGACGCCTGTTGCCCAGTGCTGAAGCTCAGACACAAATAAAATCTAATTGATAGAGTTTAAAAACAGGCTCCAGATGCCTTGTATTCCCACAGAATCAAGAAGATTCGTGTTACTGCTACAAGGTGTCCCATAATAATGCTCACCATTACACTGGACCTAACATCAGGTTCTTGTATTTCTACAGCGAGTCACCGGAGACCCAGAATGAGACGTGCTGCTACAAGGAGAAAAGCCAACCACTGGAAGGACTCTGGAACCTGAATATAATACAATTACAAAACTCAATTGTTGAATTAAAGAAATATCAAAAATTACTTAGTTCTTCTAACATGTTGTCAGTCAGCTGTTTGAAAAAATATTTGTTAGAACTTAATCTGTTGTAGCTTCAGCTGGTTCTTTGTCAACACTGTCACATGAAGGTTTTTGTTTATTTTGAAAGAAATATTTTATTCTTAAATGTTCAATTTATTGTGTTAATACATTAAACCCCTAACTGAACTACATGATATGATGTCTTATTTGTCTAAGAATGTTGGTTATATACGCGTAATATTAAAAAGGAGGCTAGAGAATGAAGGAATTAGGAATTGGATTTTTCATAATGGTGTGAAAACAGAAATAAATGTAGAGAATGTATTTTATCACTCAGCTCCTTTATTGAACACCATTATTCCATAATTGAAGACTTTACACTCTTGGTGTTTGGATCAAATTAAAACTGCAGGCGTTTTAGTGCGTCTGACGGAGTTGACACAAATTAAGTTATGAAGTGAAGAAACGTCAATTTTCAGAAAAAAGCATTTTCATAAAAACCTGTTCCCTCACATGGTTTATTAGCTGAGACCTTTGTCTACAAATACATCCATTTCTAATTAATGTAATATTAAAAATTATAAACTAACATCTAAAACATGTTTTGTCCCTTATCTCAAGAACCAGTAGTCTACTAGATTTTATTATATTCTTTACTGTTATTATATTATATACTCTACTGTTATTTATTATATACTCTACTGTTATTTTATTATATACTCTACTGTTATTATATTATATACTCTACTGTTATTTTATTATATACTCTACTGTTATTTTATTATATACTCTACTGTTATTATATTATATACTCTACTGTTATTATATTATATAATCTACTGTTATTATATTATATACTCTACTGTTATTTATTATATACTCTACTGTTATTATATTATATACTCTACTGTTATTATATTATATAATCTACTGTTATTATATTATATTCTCTACTGTTATTATATTATATACTCTACTGTTATTATATTATATACTCTACTGTTATTTATTATATACTCTACTGTTATTTATTATATACTCTACTGTTATTATATTATATACTCTACTGTTATTATATTATATACTCTACTGTTATTATATTATATACTCTACTGTTATTATATTATATACTCTACTGTTATTTTATTATAAACTCTACTGTTATTTTATTATATTCTCTACTGTTATTATATTATATACTCTACTGTTATTATATTATATAATCTACTGTTATTATATTATATAATCTACTGTTATTATATTATATACTCTACTGTTATTATATTATATTCTCTACTGTTATTATATTATATTCTCTACTGTTATTATATTATATACTCTACTGTTATTATATTATATACTCTACTGTTATTATATTATATACTCTACTGTTATTTATTATATACTCTACTGTTATTATATTATATACTCTACTGTTATTATATTATATACTCTACTGTTATTATATTATATTCTCTACTGTTATTATATTATATACTCTACTGTTATTATATTATATACTCTACTGTTATTATATTATATAATCTACTGTTATATTATATTCTCTACTGTTATTTATTATATAATCTACTGTTATATTATATACTCTACTGTTATTATATTATATACTCTACTGTTATTATATTATATTCTCTACTGTTATTATATTATATACTCTACTGTTATTATATTATATACGCTACTGTTATTATATTATATAATCTACTGTTATATTATATTCTCTACTGTTATTATATTATATAATCTACTGTTATATTATATACTCTACTGTTATTATATTATATAATCTACTGTTATTATATTATATACTCTACTGTTATTATATTATATTCTCTACTGTTATTATATTATATTCTCTACTGTTATTATATTATATACTCTACTGTTATTATATTATATACTCTACTGTTATTATATTATATAATCTACTGTTATTTATTATATACTCTACTGTTATTATATTATATACTCTACTGTTATTATATTATATACTCTACTGTTATTATATTATATTCTCTACTGTTATTATATTATATACTCTACTGTTATTATATTATATACGCTACTGTTATTATATTATATAATCTACTGTTATATTATATTCTCTACTGTTATTATATTATATAATCTACTGTTATATTATATACTCTACTGTTATTATATTATATAATCTACTGTTATTATATTATATACTCTACTGTTATTATATTATATTCTCTACTGTTATTATATTATATTCTCTACTGTTATTATATTATATACTCTACTGTTATTATATTATATACTCTACTGTTATTATATTATATACTCTACTGTTATTATATTATATACTCTACTGTTATTTATTATATACTCTACTGTTATTTATTATATACTCTACTGTTATTATATTATATACTCTACTGTTATTATATTATATACTCTACTGTTATTATATTATATACTCTACTGTTATTTATTATATACTCTACTGTTATTATATTATATACTCTACTGTTATTTTATTATATTCTCTACTGTTATTATATTATATACTCTACTGTTATTATATTATATACTCTACTGTTATTATATTATATAATCTACTGTTATTATATTATATACTCTACTGTTATTATATTATATTCTCTACTGTTATTATATTATATACTCTACTGTTATTATATTATATACTCTACTGTTATTATATTATATACTCTACTGTTATTATATTATATACTCTACTGTTATTTATTATATACTCTACTGTTATTATATTATATACTCTACTGTTATTATATTATATACTCTACTGTTATTATATTATATACTCTACTGTTATTATATTATATTCTCTACTGTTATTATATTATATTCTCTACTGTTATTATATTATATTCTCTACTGTTATTATATTATATTCTCTACTGTTATTATATTATATTCTCTACTGTTATTATATTATATACTCTACTGTTATTATATTATATACTCTACTGTTATTATATTATATACTCTACTGTTATTTATTATATACTCTACTGTTATTTATTATATACTCTACTGTTATTTTATTATATACTCTACTGTTATTATATTATATACTCTACTGTTATTATATTATATACTCTACTGTTATTATATTATATACTCTACTGTTATTTATTATATTCTCTACTGTTATTATATTATATACTCTACTGTTATTATATTATATACTCTACTGTTATTTATTATATACTCTACTGTTATTTTATTATATACTCTACTGTTATTATATTATATAATCTACTGTTATTTTATTATATAATCTACTGTTATTATATTATATACTCTACTGTTATTATATTATATACTCTACTGTTATTATATTATATTCTCTACTGTTATTATATTATATTCTCTACTGTTATTATATTATATTCTCTACTGTTATTATATTATATTCTCTACTGTTATTATATTATATTCTCTACTGTTATTATATTATATACTCTACTGTTATTATATTATATACTCTACTGTTATTATATTATATACTCTACTGTTATTATATTATATTCTCTACTGTTATTATATTATATTCTCTACTGTTATTATATTATATACTCTACTGTTATTATATTATATACTCTACTGTTATTATATTATATACTCTACTGTTATTTATTATATACTCTACTGTTATTTATTATATACTCTACTGTTATTTTATTATATACTCTACTGTTATTTTATTATATACTCTACTGTTATTTTATTATATACTCTACTGTTATTATATTATATACTCTACTGTTATTATATTATATACTCTACTGTTATTTATTATATTCTCTACTGTTATTATATTATATACTCTACTGTTATTATATTATATACTCTACTGTTATTTATTATATACTCTACTGTTATTTTATTATATACTCTACTGTTATTATATTATATAATCTACTGTTATTTTATTATATACTCTACTGTTATTTTATTATATACTCTACTGTTATTATATTATATTCTCTACTGTTATTATATTATATACTCTACTGTTATTATATTATATACTCTACTGTTATTATATTATATACTCTACTGTTATTTATTATATACTCTACTGTTATTTATTATATACTCTACTGTTATTATATTATATACTCTACTGTTATTTATTATATACTCTACTGTTATTATATTATATACTCTACTGTTATTTTATTATAAACTCTACTGTTATTTTATTATATTCTCTACTGTTATTATATTATATACTCTACTGTTATTATATTATATAATCTACTGTTATTATATTATATAATCTACTGTTATTATATTATATACTCTACTGTTATTATATTATATACTCTACTGTTATTATATTATATACTCTACTGTTATTTATTATATTCTCTACTGTTATTATATTATATAATCTACTGTTATTATATTATATAATCTACTGTTATTATATTATATACTCTACTGTTATTATATTATATACTCTACTGTTATTATATTATATACTCTACTGTTATTATATTATATACTCTACTGTTATTATATTATATAATCTACTGTTATTATATTATATTCTCTACTGTTATTATATTATATACTCTACTGTTATTATATTATATACTCTACTGTTATTATATTATATACTCTACTGTTATTATATTATATACTCTACTGTTATTTATTATATACTCTACTGTTATTTATTATATACTCTACTGTTATTATATTATATACTCTACTGTTATTATATTATATACTCTACTGTTATTATATTATATACTCTACTGTTATTATATTATATACTCTACTGTTATTTATTATATACTCTACTGTTATTATATTATATACTCTACTGTTATTTTATTATATACTCTACTGTTATTTTATTATATACTCTACTGTTATTATATTATATAATCTACTGTTATTATATTATATACTCTACTGTTATTATATTATATTCTCTACTGTTATTATATTATATTCTCTACTGTTATTATATTATATACTCTACTGTTATTATATTATATACTCTACTGTTATTATATTATATACTCTACTGTTATTTATTATATACTCTACTGTTATTATATTATATACTCTACTGTTATTATATTATATACTCTACTGTTATTATATTATATACTCTACTGTTATTATATTATATTCTCTACTGTTATTATATTATATTCTCTACTGTTATTATATTATATTCTCTACTGTTATTATATTATATTCTCTACTGTTATTATATTATATACTCTACTGTTATTATATTATATACTCTACTGTTATTATATTATATACTCTACTGTTATTTATTATATACTCTACTGTTATTTATTATATACTCTACTGTTATTTTATTATATACTCTACTGTTATTTTATTATATACTCTACTGTTATTTTATTATATACTCTACTGTTATTTTATTATATACTCTACTGTTATTATATTATATACTCTACTGTTATTATATTATATACTCTACTGTTATTTATTATATTCTCTACTGTTATTATATTATATACTCTACTGTTATTATATTATATACTCTACTGTTATTTATTATATACTCTACTGTTATTTTATTATATACTCTACTGTTATTATATTATATACTCTACTGTTATTATATTATATACTCTACTGTTATTATATTATATACTCTACTGTTATTTATTATATACTCTACTGTTATTATATTATATACTCTACTGTTATTATATTATATACTCTACTGTTATTATATTATATAATCTACCGTTATTATATTATATACTCTACCGTTATTATATTATATACTCTACCGTTATTTATTATATACTCTACCGTTATTATATTATATACTCTACCGTTATTATATTATATACTCTACCGTTATTATATTATATACTCTACTGTTATTATATTATATACTCTACTGTTATTTTATTATATAATCTACTGTTATTTATTATATTCTCTACTGTTATTATATTATATAATCTACTGTTATTTTATTATATAATCTACTGTTATTTATTATATTCTCTACTGTTATTATATTATATAATCTACTGTTATTATATTATATAATCTACTGTTATTTTATTATATAATCTACTGTTATTTATTATATTCTCTACTGTTATTATATTATATAATCTACTGTTATTATATTATATAATCTACTGTTATTATATTATATACTCTACTGTTATTATATTATATAATCTACTGTTATTATATTATATACTCTACCGTTATTATATTATATACTCTACCGTTATTTATTATATACTCTACCGTTATTATATTATATACTCTACCGTTATTATATTATATACTCTACCGTTATTATATTATATACTCTACTGTTATTATATTATATAATCTACTGTTATTATATTATATACTCTACTGTTATTATATTATATACTCTACTGTTATTTATTATATTCTCTACTGTTATTATATTATATACTCTACTGTTATTATATTATATACTCTACTGTTATTTATTATATACTCTACTGTTATTTTATTATATACTCTACTGTTATTATATTATATAATCTACTGTTATTTTATTATATACTCTACTGTTATTATATTATATACTCTACTGTTATTTATTATATACTCTACTGTTATTATATTATATACTCTACTGTTATTATATTATATACTCTACTGTTATTATATTATATACTCTACCGTTATTATATTATATACTCTACCGTTATTTATTATATACTCTACCGTTATTATATTATATACTCTACCGTTATTATATTATATACTCTACCGTTATTATATTATATACTCTACCGTTATTATATTATATACTCTACTGTTATTTTATTATATAATCTACTGTTATTTATTATATTCTCTACTGTTATTATATTATATAATCTACTGTTATTTTATTATATAATCTACTGTTATTTATTATATTCTCTACTGTTATTATATTATATAATCTACTGTTATTATATTATATACTCTACCGTTATTATATTATATACTCTACCGTTATTTATTATATACTCTACCGTTATTATATTATATACTCTACCGTTATTATATTATATACTCTACCGTTATTATATTATATACTCTACCGTTATTATATTATATAATCTACCGTTATTATATTATATACTCTACCGTTATTATATTATATACTCTACTGTTATTTTATTATATAATCTACTGTTATTTATTATATTCTCTACTGTTATTATATTATATAATCTACTGTTATTTTATTATATACTCTACTGTTATTATATTATATACTCTACTGTTATTTATTATATACTCTACCGTTATTATATTATATACTCTACCGTTATTATATTATATACTCTACTGTTATTATATTATATAATCTACCGTTATTATATTATATACTCTACCGTTATTATATTATATACTCTACCGTTATTTATTATATACTCTACCGTTATTATATTATATACTCTACCGTTATTATATTATATACTCTACCGTTATTATATTATATACTCTACCGTTATTATATTATATACTCTACTGTTATTTTATTATATAATCTACTGTTATTTATTATATTCTCTACTGTTATTATATTATATAATCTACTGTTATTTTATTATATACTCTACTGTTATTATATTATATACTCTACTGTTATTTTATTATATACTCTACTGTTATTTTATTATATACTCTACTGTTATTTATTATATACTCTACTGTTATTATATTATATAATCTACTGTTATTATATTATATAATCTACTGTTATTTTATTATATACTCTACTGTTATTATATTATATAATCTACTGTTATTATATTATATACTCTACTGTTATTATATTATATACTCTACTGTTATTATATTATATAATCTACTGTTATTTTATTATATACTCTACTGTTATTTTATTATATACTCTACTGTTATTTTATTATATAATCTACTGTTATTTTATTATATAATCTACTGTTATTATATTATATAATCTACTGTTATTTTATTATATACTCTACTGTTATTATATTATATACTCTACTGTTATTTTATTATATACTCTACTGTTATTATATTATATAATCTACTGTTATTTTATTATATACTCTACTGTTATTATATTATATACTCTACTGTTATTTATTATATACTCTACTGTTATTTATTATATACTCTACTGTTATTATATTATATACTCTACTGTTATTATATTATATATTCTACTGTTATTATATTATATACTCTACTGTTATTTTATTATATACTCTACTGTTATTATATTATATACTCTACTGTTATTTTATTATATACTCTACTGTTATTATATTATATACTCTACTGTTATTTATTATATACTCTACTGTTATTTATTATATACTCTACTGTTATTATATTATATAATCTACTGTTATTTTATTATATACTCTACTGTTATTTTATTATATTCTCTACTGTTATTTTATTATATACTCTACTGTTATTATATTATATACTCTACTGTTATTATATTATATACTCTACTGTTATTATATTATATACTCTACTGTTATTTTATTATATAATCTACTGTTATTTTATTATATACTCTACTGTTATTATATTATATACTCTACTGTTATTATATTATATACTCTACTGTTATTATATTATATAATCTACTGTTATTTTATTATATAATCTACTGTTATTTATTATATACTCTACTGTTATTATATTATATACTCTACTGTTATTATATTATATACTCTACTGTTATTATATTATATTCTCTACTGTTATTTATTATATACTCTACTGTTATTGTATTTTGTTCAACTGTCTGTCATTAAAGCCGTATTACCTGCAAGTGCATCCGTCTCAGCCTCCCTTACATGACAACACTTACATTCCTCTGATTAAAAGGACGGATCGAGTTATCTAACAGAAAGTAGCTCAGTCAGTCATGACAACGGTAACATTAATATACCTGCCACAATGATCCCACTACAGTTCAGCACTTTTCCCATCAATGATGAAGCTGTAGCTACAGCTCTGAGTTAGCTGATGCGGCGTTTTAAGCTGCACTTCAGCTAATATCAGCGTAATATCAGTGCAGTCCGTTCTAAAGCTTAGAACAGCTGGCCACAGAAACGGAGGAAAAAATCTCAGTGGAAACTGATCGACTGTGTGAGTTTCTCAGACCGGTGTCTTTAATAAACACTTCTCCTCTGTGATAAAACTCTCACACTGAACAGCGAGTAGAAATGAAAAACCAATCGTTCAGTTATGATAAAGAAATCAGCGTAATATCTTCCACTTCTGTTTTTCAGCCTTTACCCTGATCGCTTATTTCGTGCTCCCAGCTGTCTGTGCACTTTACCTTTTATGGAGTTTTGTGGGCGTCGCTATATGTAAATGAGCTGTGTCAGGAATGAAAAGATGGATAAATGAGGCCCTGTGTATATATAAAATACACAAAGACAAAAAACCCACACACACAAATCCTCCTGAGAAGACGAGAAGTTCTGTCTATGGTGCATTTATTCTGTGCGTTTGTTTAACACGCAGTAAATAAAAGTCCAAGTGGTTTATATGAAGCTAAAACCGTATCAATACCTTTCACACACACAAGCGTAAAATTCACTAAATACTGCACACACACTTCATAAATATTCACAAATAAACACAACGCAAAACGCACTAATAAAGTCATTCATATCTGTAGAAAGCGATTTCAAAATGTGTAGAATAAAATGGAAAGATAAAATAAAAGTTATAAAAATACAGAAAGACACATTTTATTAGCGTAATCCAACATTTTATTTATTTGTTTTTAGTTGATTGTTTGGGGGGAGGGGGGGGACGTTTTCTGGGTTTTTTTGTTTTTTTTTTGGAGTTTTTTCTTTTTGGGTTATTTTTGTTCGTTTTTTTGTTTGCTTGTTTGTTTGTTGTTTGTTTTTTTTGTTTGTTGTTTGTTTTTTTTGTTTTTGTTTGTTTTGGAGTTTTTTGTTGGAGTTTTTTCTTTTTGGGTTATTTTTGTTTGTTTGTTTTGTTTGCTTGTTAGTTTGTTGTTTGTTTGTTTTTTTGTTTGTTGTTTTTTTTGTTTTTGTTTGTTTGTTTTGGGGTTTTTTTGGAGTTTTTTCTCTTTGGGTTATTTTTGTTTGTTTGTTTTGTTTGTTTGTTTTTTGTTTGTTTGTTTGTTTTCCGTCGGTGGTGCCTGTTACCACAGTAACTCGGTTAATGGTCACTGGGCTCAGGCCGATGCTGACGAGTTTACGGAGCGGTTTCAGGGTTGGAGCAGCTGGTGAAGGTCTTGGAGATGTTGGAGAAGATCCTGCCCAGCCTTCTGCGAGCGTTCTTGAAGACCGACCCCGAGGCCTTCGATTCTCTGTGTGAAGCTGGAAACAGGAGAAGAAGCAGAATTACAGCAAAATGACAAAAACCGCTCTTTCAGCTCATTATCAGGACACACGGTGCAGGAACCGATAAAAACTCAAACTCTTAAACATGAACATCACGCTCTTTAAAAATCATCAGCTCACGTCATAAATAAACAGGATCATTATTATCATTTATTCTTATTTAAAGTACAGAATACAGAGCACTAATGAAGGACAAAAACACGCGTTAGACACTAAAAAGACACGCGGCGTAAACGTGGTCAAAAATCGCAGCTTCATTTCGTTTTAAAGACTTACAGCTGTGAAGATTTGCGGAGGTGGAAGGGGTCGGCTGGTCATCGCCTGTCAGAGGAACTCTGCTCTGATTCTTCTTCCACTTCTTGGGACACTGAAGATAAAAAGATAAATCAGGAAGCAGAAACGGACGTCTGAGACGACTAATCACCTTAAAGAACGTGATTAATGCTGTAAATCGAGCGACTGATGTTAAATAAACCCTTCAATTATCAATAACTACAAATAAAATCCACACAAAACTGTGAACTCAAAACCACAGGAGAACATTTAGGGGAAAAAGTCCTGCGTACCTTAACGCCACGTCTGATCACGCGCCCGTTCCTTGTGAGGAGTCCAAGCCTCTTTTTCTTCTCCTGATCCTCAGCTGCTGGATGTGAGGAGCGTCCATCGCTTCCACTTCGATTCTGCTGATCGGTGAGGCTCAGATGTTCTCGAGTCTCCTCCACGTCAGCACGAGGAGACGAGCTGGAGGAAGCTGCTGATAGCTGAGGAGACTTAGGATGCAAACCGTTAATACGACACACAGAGGAAGTCCCCGCGTCCTCGAGTTCACGTGCGAGCGCTGTAGCAGAAGGACAACCGGTCGATTTGTCCACCAAGCTGCTTTCCTGAGCTTCGTTTCCTGGGCTTGGCCCGGTGTTCAGCACATTCTGCAGTAAAGCCTTGATGGACTCCTCTGCAAATGTGTAAATGCACTCAGAAGGTAACGTGATGTTCCCTCTCCCCAAAACAGAATCTGATGAACACTGGCCAACATCTCCTGCCCTATCCACGTTCCTCAGGAGGAGTTTTGCGATTACGTCCGTTATAGCACGTGATCGTTGATGTATCATCTCCTCCAGAGAAAGATCCTCCAGCTCTGTGAGCTCATGAACCGTGCCATCCTCACTGATGTAGATGGGAGTGACACGATCCTCATCCCTCTCTGACTGTGCTGACGCGTCTGTCCTTTCATCATCAGCGACACGTTTAGAGAAGGAAGTGAAGAAATTCTTCAGCTGGTTGCGCACCACAGTGAAAAGGTGCAGAGGAGTGAATGAACTCCTCTGGACTGAAGACCTCGACTTCCTGTCTGCGTCTATAAACTGCAGCACAGTGGAGCTAACAGTTCGGGAAATCTCAGAAGCTGTAGAATCGATCTGCAGATTTAAAGCGGAAGCCACTTTCCTGAGACGCGCTTCCGTGTGGCGTTTCTTTGGGAATTGTGAGGGCAGCAGAGGACAGGATTCCACTATTCGGAAGATGATGTCACTCACACGCCTGGTGGATTTGGTGTGGAAATAGGCGTCATCGTTCTTCACCGCAGGTGGAGCTGTCAACTCACTCCTTAACAAATCAATGACTTCAGTAATGACCCTGTTGGTGCACAGGTCCAGGTCCACCTTCTCCTCCACCCTCTCCTCGTGTGTGGGAAAGCTCAGAGCTTCAGATGCCTTGGAGAAAAACGCCTGAAGGAGACTTCGCACTTTTCTCAAGATGTTCCTTGGTTTTTTGGCAGATTCTGCTTCTCTGACGTCAAAGAAGCAGGACAAGGCATCGAGAGCATCAGAGCTCTTAGTCTCCTCTTTCACAGACTCGTCACATTCGTATAAAACCCTGACGAGCGAATCTGCGGTACTGACGGCACTCTGCACGTCTTCTAATGAGCACCTCGAGGAGTCTGCTGTGGACAACCTTCTGAGCAGCATCTCACTCACCACCTGAGTGGCTTTATTGAGGAGCTCCTTAGACCTCAGAGGGACAGAACTGCTCACCTCACAGGTCTTTTTTACCTCAGAAACAATCCGCTGATCGGATTTACGCGGCCGCAGGAACGCAAACCGTCTGAGCTGAGCTTTAGGAGAGCTGGACTTGGCCAGCAGCTCGTGACGCTCATCACGCAGAAATAAATCTGCGTTCTTCTCGATGAGCTCCTCAGTGCAGCTGTCAATAACAGCCTGCAGGTTTGGAGCTTCGCTGACGGACACAAGGCTCTGAGCATCAGTCACTTCTGCTGCTGCTGCTGCATTCTTCAGGCACGAGCATGACTGTCTCTTTTTATCTCCAAGTCCAATCAGACTTCGGAGCTTCGTGAAAACGTCTGAGAAGTTCTTTGAGCAGGGAGCTGAGCGAGCATCAGCATCACTCACCTGAGCTTCACCTACCCGAGCTTCCGATCCGTTTTCCACGTCAGTTATTCCGTTCTCCAGAGCAATTCCACTGATCACCGTGTTTACGCTTTCAGCAGTGACTCGATCCAGATCTACTGACGCCGTCGGTGACGACTCTGTGCTGGAACCCGAGTCTTTACCACTGAATGACCCTGTGGAAATGTGAGAAGATAACCACTTCTCTAGGATCTCACTCGCAACCAGAATGGCTTTATCGAGGAAACGTTCAGCAGCAGCACGAGGCTCCTGGACGTTCTCCGTCCTGACCTCGACCTCAGCAGCAGTTTTAGGACAGACGTTCAAGAACAACTTGTTCTTTTCGGAAATTGCTCGCTTCCGCCCAGAGACGAACATAAATACCTGCTCGAAGATGTTCTCGTGGATCTTTTGAGCACCAGAGAGGAAGTTCTTTTGCTCATCTTCTGGACCAGGCTGGTCAGCGTCGTTGCTGCTGACGCCTGATGAACTTTTACTCAGTGACTGTATAAGTATAAATAATAATTCCCATAGAATTTCTGAGGCTGTGCTCTCGACCTCCTCCATCAGGGAATTCGTGTCTGTCTCACTGCGGACAGGGACTGAGGTTTGGGACGACATTGAGGCAGCGATTGTTTCCTCTGTTTTCAGAAGAACTTTTCTGACCTCTTGTGTGGCTTTGCTCAGAAACTGATCACTGAAAAGCCTCTCAGCATTAGGAGCTGATGAAGCACAATCAGGAGCCATCACTTTAGTCGTCACAGGGACCGAATCAGGGCTCAAGGATTTTAGCATTAATTCGAAAGAGGACTTGCTGATGGAGACAACTTCTTCCAAGCCCTTCATTATTCCATGGACCTCCTGGTGGGACTTTAGCTTCGTTCCTGAAGTTTTCTCTCCTCCAGGTCTGTCGAAGTCGTCAGAGTGATACAGGGCCAAGATCTTCTCACAGATCTCATTAGTGCATGCCATGCTGAGATCATCTGGCTGTGAGATCTGATCTTCTGCAGGTGATGAAGCACTCGCCGAGCAGATCGCCCTTCGTCCTGATGCCACTCTCAGGATCGCCTCCAGCATCGCAGCTTTGGTCTGAGTGGCGATTCTCTGAACGAGCTGACAGATGAAATCAGACATCTCCATAGGCGATCTTTATACACACACACAGGAAAGAGAGAACATTAACGGGAATTCATATTATTTTTACGTCAGCGCTCACGTGAATTTAAATAAATAAATGCGAGTGAAAAACGACAATTGGCGTTAAATTTCTTTCTCTTTCTGAATATCGTTTGTTCTGCCATCGTTCCGTTCCACAGCCAATTGATCAGAAACCACAGAAACCCATCTGATAGCACTATAAGTCATTCCAGCACAGTGCTGCTGAATCCTGGATTCTGATTGGTCAGACGGTGTGGATTAAACAGTGCAGTAAAGTTCATCATGGTGAATATTAAGAGTGAAATCTGAGCATCAGGTGGGTAAAGTTTACCTTTGAGCTGAGGCGTCTGAGTCAGACCACTTCCTCCATTTAGACTCCGCCCTTTTCTTCAGGTTGTCTTTCGCCTGGAGAATCAAATCGATCCCGAAGCTTTCGATGAGAGGCGTCAGTAAACGCCTGATGGCAGAAGACGCCGCTGACATCGCGATCTTCGTGCACAGAACCGCAAACTCCAACTTTGTGACCTTTTGAAATAAAACAAAGAAAATCAGCTTCTTGAATATGAAATATGATCAGTGACATTCCAGCGTGTTCCACTAAATGAAACTGGTTCATTATTCGTTATTCTAACACTCTTACCTTCTTCTTCATGTCCCTGGTCACAGCCTTCCATTCCCTTTAAACACACACACACACACACACACACACACACACACAGAGGAAATCAGCATTTATTCCAGTGTAAATGAATAAAATGTTACTGCGAGTCAGAAATCAGTAAAAATGAACATACTCATCGCTCAGATGAAGAACGACGTCCATAATGTCCCTGAAACACTTCAGTCTCTGGTCAGATGTGGAGTCCTGAGTGCACGCTCCAGCTGTTCCAGCTGTTCCAGCTGTTCCTCTCTGGCTACTTCTCTTCTTCTCACTCATCTGTAGAGAGCACATGGAGTTCACAGCAGCTTCACTAACTTTAGCATTTTGATCATCAAAGTTCAAATTCAATCCTAGCAGAGTTTTTAATAACTACAACAGCGAGCATAAATATTAGCACCCTTCCTGTTTCAGCCCCAGAATCAAATGAATCACTGACATCATCCTGTTCATGTTCAAACTGATTCACTGATTCACATGAACTCGACTCACCTTTGAATCACGTGGGTATGAATCCAGTAGTTTCTCTCGGATTGCTTTCTCTATAAAAACACAAACAGGTCGTTAATTAAAGCAGATTGTGTAAAAACTCTTCAGCTGTAAGAAAGTGGAAAAGCCAGAATAAGGAAGTGCGCAGTAAAAGCTGAACAGCGGGCGGATTTGTGTTCAGAAGCGATTCATCAGTGACTCTTTTTAACGCAGTGAACTAAAGCATGTGCGAGCCGCACACATCAGTGAAAGTGTAAAGTGTAATCCTCAGTCCTACAGCAAAGGGATCAGAATAAAGTCAGTGTTCAGGAGCGGCTTCGTTACACGCCATGTTTAAACTCAGGCCTGGATTCATCTCAGCTCATCTTTCACCCCTTTCACACCAACAAGTCTGGCTTTTTAATCACCTCCATTATTATTCATCCATCATCAACATCAACATCAACAACAACAACAATAACAATAATAATAATAATAATAATAATAATAGTAGTAGTAAGGGTTAGAGGAGCTCACCTGGCGTGTGATCTGTAAAATACAGTAACTGAACTAAACACCTGAAATCAGGGTTTTTGTCCCTTCTCCTCCTGTGACGTCATAGCCTCCTCTTGTGACGTCACAGTCCCCCCCATCTCTTACAGCTTTACGTTCTAAATCCGTTCCTTTTTTAACTCGGCCATATCGGAGGCGGGCCCAGTGTCAATCATTTGGCGCGGGAACCAATCACGTTACTGCTCTGTTGCAGCATCAGCCAATCACGTAGCAGCTCCACAGCGTCCTGTGTAGCTCAGTGCTGCTGAAGCGCGAGACGGTTTATTGCTGCAAGGACGCTGTTAACAACAAACTTTATATTAGCTTTCTAATCTTAAACTTCAATAAACTTCAATAAAACGGGAGCAAAATGAAATAATTAGCGCGTAAATATGATTTCAGTGCTGTGGTGATATTGTGTAAATAGAACAGAATGTGTTCGTGTCCGCCATTTTGTCTCTCACACTGAGCTGATTTAACAACAGCAGCTTAGCATCATTAGCATCTCCACTGGATTTCACATCTCCAGCGCCATTTAATGTTATTTTTTATGCTCTATCGCTTCTGAAACCCCTCACAGCTCTCGCATTCACACAGTCACAGGCTGTAAACACATTCCATCTTTCCTATCTGCTGGGTTCAATTAGAGGAGAAACTTTTTAATAGAATATTACACTTTAATGGACTGGCTGGTTGAATGAAATGGATTTAATCTGTTAAAACCCAGAATAAATCACATCCAACTGAATCTAACTGCAGTTTGAATAAAATATAGCTAATATTCTGCTCCCATTCCACAGATGATTTATACAAATGGTGTAAATGTGCAGTTTGTGTTGTATTTGTGTGTGTAAGTGAGACTTCTACACAGACACAGGAGAGAAGGCGCCTCTGCTGGTGAGGAGAGGAACTGTCCTGAGCTCTCACTCCATTATTATTGTTATACAGTGTACTGTAATATTCAGAAAACCTGCACTGCCATCATCAGGAAGTCTGGGCTTTTCCTTCCTTCCTTCCCTCCTTCCTTCCTTCTTTTTATTGATTACATTCAGCTGTAAAATGATTGAGACTCTGTGATATAAAGAACTCTTTTATTCCTCCTACAGTTTTATTAGTACAGATTGATTTCAGATCCATTTACAAAGGAACATTTTACAGAACATGTCTCTATAATCTGCAATATATTTAAATATATTTGTACAGATATGTTCATAGTAAACACTGATACTCTTACATATATATGCGCTTCAGCTTCAGTTAGTGTCCGGAGCCCGTTTATTTTGTATTCGCGGTTTGATCCACGCGGCCACCGTAGCTGCTGGTAAACCGGAAGTGTGGAGCTTCCAGTGTTTTGACAGCGCTGTGTTTAGTTTCCTGATTTCCCCGGAACTCACTGATGTGCGGTTTGGTTTTAAATTAAAGCTGTGTGTTAGTTAATGCTGTATTTCCGGTATGGCGGCGGAGTTTATAGTCAAGCTGTATGAATATTCTCCACTGTTCTACATCAGTGTGATAGCCGTGTGTTTCATCCTGACTGTGGCAGCAGTGCTGGGCTGGTAAGTGTGTGTGTGTGTGTGTGTGTTTCTGTGTGTGTGTGTGTGTGTGTCTCTGTGTGTGTGTCTCTGTGTGTGTGTCTCTCTCTCTGTGTGTGTGTGTGTGTGTGTGTCTCTGTGTGTGTGTCTCTGTGTGTGTGTGTGTGTGTGTCTCTGTGTGTCTCTCTCTCTGTGTGTGTGTGTGTGTGTGTGTGTGTGTCTCTGTGTGTGTGTCTCTCTCTCTGTGTGTGTGTGTGTGTGTGTGTGTGTGTGTGTGTGTCTCTGTGTGTGTGTGTGTGTGTGTGTGTGTGTCTCTGTGTGTGTGTCTCTGTGTGTGTGTGTGTGTGTGTGTGGCTCCAGGA